>NW_022436969.1:9772176-9834438 GCF_009761245.1 Sapajus apella | reverse complement strand
CACTCTTGTTACCTAGGCTGGAGTGCAATGGCGCGATCTCGGCTCACCGCAACCTCCGCCTCCTGGGTTCAGGCAATTCTCCTGCCTCAGCCTCCTGAGTAGCTGGGATTACAGGCATGTGCCACCATGCCCAGCTGATTTTTTGTATGTTTAGTAGAGACGGGGTTTCACCATTTGACCAGGATGGTCTCGATCTCTTGACCTTGTGTTCCACCCGCCTCGGCCTCCCAAAGTGCTGGGATTACAGGCTTGAGCCACCGCACCCGGCCAGGCAATACTCTTATTAATGTTCTCTCTTGTAAGAAGTGTCTGTGTTACCATTTTCCAGACTGTGCTAACCTGATGAAAAAGTGTGTGCAGTGTCGAGCAGTAGTTGAACGAAGAGTGCCTTTCATTATGTGCTGTGGCGGGAAAAGTTCAGAAGATGCTACTGATGATATCTGTAAGTGAATTGTCTTAAGTGTTTTCTTATTTTGCTTTTTTTGGGGACTTCCATGAACATCTCTTCTCTTTCACTATTGCCTTATAAAACCTAAGATGTCTGGCTTGCATCCTTAGAGGAACAGGTATGGTTTTCTGGTGCTTTTGTTATCTTACAAGAAACCTGAAATCCTATTTTTCTGTGATTATAGAACTGTAAACATCAGTCTTTGAGAAACCTTCGTGTATGCTATAAAGAATATTGTTGTGTTCTTGAATAAAGAAAATTTGCGCTCTGTTTTTAAGATGAAATTTAGTGTGTTTTTTGGGGGGCAGGGCATCATATTACAAGTATTTTTCAGTTTACTGAAAGTATTAACCTGCTTCCTTTATGCAACAGGTTTATTTTCTTCATTTAAGTAGTTTATGGAATGGTAATTATTTGGGACAGAGTAACTATAGATAAACAGAAATGTAACAGTGAAAGGGTGGAAAAATGAAAAATAAATGATTTACCATCAACATTTTCAATAGTACAGCTGTTTCCAAGTATTTTTTGTCTTTGCAGTAGATACTAGCTTAATGGCTTCTTTGATTTATTTGTTCTGTGAACATGTTTTATGAGCATATGAGGAAGAGCATCAGTGTGTAGCAACTTCCACCTGAGACTTTTGTCTTTATCACACATAGAACAGAATAAAAATCTCAGGGACAGATTAACTAGAATAAAGGACCAAGAATCTAGAGAGTAGGAAAAGTGAAATCAAAGATTGAAATCAAAGATTTCCCTCCGTGTTTGCATACTACGGATGATGGCATTTCTTGAGTTCCTCATCTCAAATCAGCAATAACAAGGAAGTTGAGTCATAAAGAAAGGAGGCTAGATTTTTGTACGTCCTCATAAAAATCATCTAGAGACTTTAAGATAATTATTGCTGCCAAAGCAGGCCAAATCCCTGCTGGCTATGTTCTTGGTTCATATGGTACAGGAGCAGAGGAAACAAATATAAACTGTATTGGTGAGCCTGCCAAAGGAAGCATGTAGAGCCTTGGAAAACCCAGAAGTTTGTGTGTGGATTGTGCTCTAGCTGACTTAAATATAATTGGAGCTGAATGTGCCAACAATTTCTTTTTGGAGTTTATAAATGGAAGAGTGTAACAGAAAGTCACTACTGTATCTGCTGTCCAAGTATGAGAAAAAATTTTAAAGAGGATTGTAATATTAGTTTTATGTTTTCAGTAAATAAAACAGTAATAATTTAATAAATAAAATGTCATTCTGTCAAAGCTATAATAACTGAAAATCTTTTTAAATCTGTATTATAGCAAGTGGGAATATTCCAGTGTTACAAAAGGACAAGGATAATACCAATGTCAACGCAGATGTGCAAAAGTTGCAGCAACAGTTACAAGACATTAAAGAGCAGGTAATAATGATTTCATGTAAATAGTGACGCTGTGAATGACACTGAATATTTTTCCATAAAACTACTAGTGTTTCTGTAATAAGCATGGTTTATATTAGTGTATCACTTGTATTATTTGAATATTTGCAATGAGTAATAATCTTATTAAAAGGTTTGATCAGGTACTTTCCAAAATAGGTAACACACAAATGACCAATGAACCTGAAAAAATGGTCCAACCACGTTAGTGATCAGGAAATGAAAACTCAAACCACAATGAAGTTCTTTTTCATACATACTAGATTGAGGAAAATGTTAAAGACATTTCACTGTCAAGTCTTAGGCAGAATATGTTGCAGCCATAACATACATTGCTGGTGGGAATATATATTAGTAAAAATACTTTGGAAGACAGTTTGTTATATCTAATAAAATGGAACAGGTTATTGCTTGGGAATATGAACTTGGAAAAAACCCACACAAATGGTATTAACAGTTGAAGGTAGTCCAGGTGCAGTGGCTCATGCCTGCAATCTCAGCACTTTGGGAGGCCAAGGTAGGGGGATTTCTTGAGCCCAGGAGTTCAAGACCAGTCTGGGTAACATAGTGAGACCTCAACTCTATAAATAGTAATTAAAAAAAAATTAGCTGGGTGTGGTGACTTCTCCATTACTTGGAGGCTGAGGTGGGAGGATTGCTTGAACCTGGATGATTGAGGCTGTAGTGAGCTGTGATCATGCCACTGCACTCCAGCCTTGGTGACAGAGCGAGACCCCATCTCAAAAAAAAAAAAAAAAGATGAAAAAGTCAAGGATAGTGGTTTTCTTGGCAGGAGATGGCTGGGAAGGGGCACAAGGGAAGTTTCTAGAGTCTGGATGCTCTCTTTCTTGAGCTAAGTACCAGATGCATGAGTTTGATCAGTTTGTGAACTTTTTTAAACTGTACACTTACGAGTCATGAACATTTCTATATATGTATAATACTTTAATAGAAATGGGCTGGACGTGGTGGGTCACGCCTGTAATTCCAGCACTTTGGGAGGCTGAGGCAGGTGGATCACTTGAGGTCAGGAGTTCAAGGTCAGCCTGACCAACATGGCAAAACCCCATCTCTACTAAAAATACGAAAGTTAGCCAGGTGTGGTGATGGGCGCCTGTAATCTCAGCTATTCAGGAGGCTGAGGCAGGAGAATTGCTTGAACCTGGGAAGTGGAGGTTGCAGTGAGCCGAGATTGCGTCACTGCACTCCAGACTGGGCGACAGAGCAAGACTCTGTCTCGAAAAAAAAGAAAGGAAAAATGTGTACATATGCATAGACACCATAAAGAAAAGTAGGGGAAAGACAATGCAAAATTCACAATAGTAGTCATCAGTGAGGGGTACATGGAAAGGATTGGGGAGGATTTATAGAGGGGCTTCAAAAATAAGAGTAACATTCCATACTTGAAACTGGGTGCTGGTTATGTTCTTTTTATGTCTTTTTTATTTTATTTTATTTTATTTTTATTTTGAGATGGAGTTTTGCTCTTGTTGCCCAGGCTGGAGTGCAATGACACGATCTCGGCTCACTGTAACCTCCGCCTCCCAGGTTCAAGTGATTCTCCTGCCTTAGCCTCCTGAGTAGCTGGGATTACAGACATGCACACCATGCCCAGTTAATTTTTTGTATTTTTAGTAGTGATGGGGTTTCACTATGTTGGTCAGGCTGGTCTTCAACTCCTGACCTCATGATCCGCCTGCCTCGGCCTCCCAAAGTGCTGGGATTACAGGTGTGAGCCACCGTGCCTGGCTGTCTTTTCATTTTTATATTTATTTATTTTCCCTTAGACAGAGTCTCACTTTGTTGCCCAGGCTGGAGTGCCATGGGGCGATCTTGGCTCACAGAAGCTTTTGCCTCCCCGATTCAAGTGATTCTTGTGTCTCAGCCTCCCAAATAGCTGGGACTATGAGTACACACCACCACGCTCAGCTAATTTTTGTATTTTTAGTAGAGATAGGGTTTTGCCATGATGCCTAGGCTGGTCTAGAACTCCTGGCCTCAAGTGATCTATCCAACTTGGCCACCCAAAGTGCTGAGATTACAGGCGTGAGCCATTGTTCCTAGCTGTTCTTTACATCTTATACATGTCAACAAATGTACTCTTTTATATCTACCTAATATTTAATAAAAGCAACAATAAGATAAAGAAAAAAATAGCAAAAACTTGTAGGTTTTTTAAGAAAGCAAGTCTTTTTCTTTTTGGCCATATCTTACCATTTGACCAAGTGACTAAATCTGATTCATAGCCTTGAGCAGTTTTTTAGTTTGGCCAATCACATCAGTATTGCCATGCAATTGTTAGAGTCATCACACCTGTGTTTTCTATCTGGATTTATAAGAAAATAACATAGTTAGTAGTTAGTAACTCAGGATAACTAATGACCCTTGTGATAACTAAGAATTGGTCAGTTGCAGTGGTGTGTGTCTGTAATCTCAGCTGCTCAACATGCTGAGGCGGGAGGATTGTTCCACCCCAGGAGTTTTAGATCAGCCTGAGCAACATAACAAGACCCCGTCTCTACAAAAATCTTTAAAATAAATCAGCAGGTATGGTGACACATGCCTGGAGTCCCAGCTACTTGGGAGACTGAGGCAGGAGAATGACTGGGGCCTAGGAGTTCAAGGCTGAAATGAGTTACGACAGTGCCACTACACTCCAGCCCAGACAGCAGAATGAGAAACCATCTCTTTGCAGGGGGTTAGGGGAAAGAATTGAATGTATGAATTTATTAGGCATTTAAACCTCCATCTGAAGAGATGAAAACTCTATGATTGGGCTAGCTTTTATTTTGAAATCCAACATCTAGCAATACTTGTTATAGAGTGAATAAGGAAAGATCAGTATTAATTTACAGGTTCTTAATGGAGTTTGGAACATATTTGGCTAGTTCTAATATAAAATAAAACATTTTTTTTTAAATTGAAGCTCTTAGCATCTTGATTCCTTTCCCATAAGACATCTACAGAATGATAAGCTGATTTTTGAACATTTCTTCTGTAAAAAGCATTTTACATTCTAATTGTGAATTAAAATTGTTCTTAACATGAATAGTGACACTTACTGAACCCTATATGGATCCTAAAAGAATAATTCAGCTCTACTATATCCAAAGTTTAGCTTTCTACAGAAGTTTATTCTTCCTTAAATAATCCTCATCACCATATTTTATCATTAAAGCATTTAAACACAACTCATTTTATGAGGAATGATGGGATTTCTTATAGGGACTCCCTTCAAGGTTATTTAAAAAAACAAATGGCCAGGTGCAGTGGCTCATGCCCGTAATCCTAGTATTTTGGGAGGCAGAGGTGGGCAGATCATGAGGTCAGGAGATTGAGACCATCCTGGCCAATATGGTGAAACCCTGTCTCTGCTAAAAATACAAAAATTAGTTGGGCATAGTAGTGCACGCCTGTAGTCCCAGCTACTCGAGAGGCTGAGGCAGGAGAATTGTTTGAATCTAGGAGGCAGAGGTTGCACTCCAGCCTGGCAGCAGAGTGAGATTCTGTCTCAGAAAAAAAAAAAAGAAAGAAGGAAACAGTTGGGAGAGAGTGGTAAAACAGGCATAGAAGTTCTCTTTGGGCTGTGGGTCTCACTTAGGCTTTTCAGCACAAAGGTGGGGTTTCACTGGAGACCCGCCCCTGTCTGCCTAGAATTTCTCTGCCTCCTGCCTCTATCACAGTGGCATGATCTTGGCTCACTGCCATCTGTGCCTCCCAGGTTCAAGTGATTCTTGTGCCTCAACCTCTTGATTAGCTGGGATTACAGGCATGAGCCACCACCTGGCTGTGTTTCATATATTAATAGTTTTTAATCTTATATAGTACCTTTTATACTATCCTGACAGTATAACCAGTGTTTCTATTTCATAGGGATGACATTTTAACTATTTAAAAATGTTAAAAAAATTTTTTTTAAAGCATCAAATTATTTGACTAAAACAGCTAAACAAAATTAATGATATATAACAGTCTGTCACTTTCTGAATATAAGGTGTCTAATTTATTACTTTGTTATTTCACATTACAGACAATGTGCCCTGTGTGTCTGGATCGTCTGAAGAACATGATTTTCCTCTGTGGTCACGGAACCTGCCAACTCTGTGGAGATCGCATGAGTGAATGTCCTATCTGTCGCAAGGCTATTGAACGAAGGATTCTTTTGTATTAACTAAGAAACACAGTGTATTTTGTTAGCTAATGTATCTAGTTATGAGATTTTAGCAGGCTTTTAATCTAGTTGGAAGTGCTGATGAGTTAATTTCTATTGTCATAGTTTCTTTACTAGAGTATAATTGGGCGGTAAATGTACCTACAAAACAGTGTTGGAAATGTGTTCTTTGTTTTTGTTTTAAATTTGAAACATCAAATTCATGTAGCTCATAGATAATTTATCTTTGGCTTCTAAGAGGAAAGTTTTTTAAGGATATCCTTTTTTAAAAAAATTGCATTTTTCTCTTATAGTTTATAAATTTGTTAGATCTCAAAAAAGACATAATTCCTTGTGATCAGTTATCCTTCATTTCATCATGGTTTTACACAGTGAATTGATACAGGTTCTCTGAAAAGTCATCATCAAATGAAAGGGGCAGGTCAAATCATTATATCACATGGTAAATTATAAAATTATAGTACAAGTTCCACATAGTTAAGGGAATACCAAAAGGGATGATGCTTTTTTTTAAGATAACAGGAAGTTATCCACATTTGTTTCTGAATTCATAGAGTAAATAGAAGCATAGAATGAGGGGATAATGACTTTGCATTTAGTTTATTTTCTAGATTCAAAAGGAATCTAGAAAATCTTGTTTAACTTGAATAAGATTACCAGTTTCAAGATGACTGATAGACAGGAAAAGGAAAAATAAGCAATAATAGTGGGCAACTGAAGAGAGGAAAAAAAAAAAACAGTAAGAGTACCTGCTAACTGACCACTAGCAGTTGCCTTTCTTTTATTAATTTATACACTATTTTGTTCAGCCAGTGTTTTTAAAAAAAATCTGTGAAAAGTATACTTCAGGTTTTCTGTGATTACTTATCTAGACTTAATCTGACCAGTGAAATGACATTGCCCTATTTGGACCTCTGAGGTTCTGTTTAGCTTTGCTGATGTACTGAATAGGACCCCAGTGATCTGCAAAAAAAAAAAAAAAAAAAAAAATGCCTTGTCCAAAGGCAGCAATCTTTTGTTCTTTGTATCAGTTAATTCTGATAGTGTGTACTGATCCTGTCTTCATTATAGGCCTTATTTCCATGCTCTCTTTCTTTATAGTAAATTTTACTATAAAGAAAACAGTCTCTCTGAATACCTACAGATGAGGATATTATTTAAACTGCCAACAATATCCAAGATATGGTCAATAACCTAATTACAAATACTTTAGAAAGAGTGACCAGGGCATTTACAGAAATGTCTGATTACCTGTAGACTTTTTTTTTTTTTTTTAAAAAAAACAAACTTTAACTCTAGAGCATTTAATTATTTTTTTCTCCTTTGAATGATCTCCTTTGTAATCTTACTGTCTCCTGAGTAAATATACACAGAAATGTTTGGGAGTTCATTGCTGCTAGATTATATCAGCTGTTTACATAGTGTCTACTATATGCTGTTTATAAGCTTTTTCCTAAAAATCGTTATCCTCTTTGGTAGTTTTTTTCCCTCCTTTAAATCTGGTGAGCTTTTCTTCAGTTTTTATACAACACCAACTAAATTTGAAAGTATGAAGTCTCTAGCCCTCATAACACTGTTTCTGGCTGTTCAATTGCTGCCATTGCAAGTCCTGGTGAAAGCAATGGGGAGCTTCGCTGGCTGGTTTTGTAGTCTCAACAATTCCATGTCTGTGTTTAGCTGAGTAACTGCTATCATTTAGAACAGTAAAATTTTTATAGATTTCAAATTTGAAAATTTATATAGACTCTACTCAGTTATCTAATAAGGGGCCACTGAGGCTGTTTTTAAAACTATTTTGAAGTTATAAAAAGATAGACCATCTGACCGATGATGTTCACATAAAGAGACAAACAGACTATCTTCTTGCAGACATGAAAACAGCATGTCAGGTTTTCCTTTCCTTCCATGCCATGGGCCACCCATCTCTTTCCACTAGATCACCTGATGAGGAGGGAGCACCTGGCTGACTCATGCAGAGTTTGGCCAGTCAGAGAATTATGTGGTCTCCAGCTCTACTTAGCTCTACTTTCCTTAAACAAATCCTTTCTGTTTTCTGAGCTAAAACAGATCCCTAAAAGGTAGTAGCATCTTCAGATTAGTTTAATTATTTCCTTTATAAGAATATGACATAAACTTTTATTATAGAAATCATAGTGTCATTGTAATTTTAGTGCTAGTACTTATGGGTTTTCTGTATTTGTATCACCTTGACGTTTATTGCATGAATAGAAAATACTTCTTTATTCAAGTTTTCAATCACCTAAAATTACTTTAAATTTATTTTGGGTTTGTGAGAGAGAAGATTAAGAACTTCATCATTCAGTGACTTTTCTCCAGTTTTCTGAATCTGCTACCTCTTATTATATGTCTCTTAGTACTTTTCCAATTAGGTTTGTACCCTCCTCATTACCTAAACCTCTTTATCTTGTGCCTCAAAAGAGCTTTTACTTTTCTTAGAATCATTAAAAAAAAACTGACATGCATTTATTCAAAAACATATTTATTGGGCTTCAGGGATTAGATACACAACAGTGTAAAAATGGCATCTTAGCACACTCAGAATTTATTGTGCAGCAGTTGTGTATTTTAAGGAATCTGTTGTTAAAAGGAAGAGATCCAAAGGTCCTGATAACATTTCCTAATGTTTCAGAAGAGTTGCCATTGAGTAGTGTTTGGATTCCCTCTCTGTACCCCTCACCCTACCATTTTCTCCTTTATTCTTCAAAGATTGTTAGTTTTGTTATTCAAAACACACACATACAACTTACCAGATGGTGCTATTCTAATGGTATTTGTTCACATAATTTAACATTCTTACTGCTTATACTATATACATATTTAATTTTGTTGAGAGTAAGAAGGTTTTCAAGAAAAGATAATTTTGTATTAGTGTAGGAATATATTAGACTAATGTTTAGTTTAGCTGGCCAAATTATGCATAAGATATTTGTAACTTTAAACATTGCAAATTGACCAGCTAGCTGTGGAAGCATAAAATTAATTGGTAATTAATGTTGGAAATACATTTCTTAAATTTATTTTTTTATGGCTTTAGCCTGTAAGAGCATTTTAGCATATTGAAATGCATGCTGCTTAAGATGTGTCTGGTTCAACTGTCAAAGCTTGCTGGGTCATTTTTTCATAGTAGAAACATACAGTCTATGTGTTGCCCAATTGCTGTTTGTCTATTCTGGATTCTGGACCCTTTTTGGAGTAGGAATTAGCTAAATTCATGAACGAAGAAAATTAGAGATGGGTTAGGGTAGGGTCAGGACAGTGGGGTTAAATAGGTAGGAAGAAAAGTCAGCATTTGAGTGTAGAGGAAAAAAAGAGGATCGTATAGATGTCACCGAATTATAGGCTTTAATACAGCTTGGGAAAAGCACTTGTCCTATCAGTTTGTCTAACATGTTTTATAGTAGTAATTTGTGTAAAAATTGAATTTTTGAATAGTTTTTTTTTGTATTTTTTATTATGATGAAAAACTCATAAAATTTACCATATTAACTGTTTCTAAAGTGCACAGTTCAGCCATGATAAGTACATTTACATTGTTGTGAAACAGATCTCCAGAACTTTTTCATCTTGCAAAACTGAAACTCCATACCCATTAAACAACTCCCCGTTTTGTCTTCTTCCCATTGGAATAGAATTTTGAGTCTATGTAAATCAAGAAACACCTGAATTCTTTAGTTGTTTATGTTTGCAAGATCTAAGAGCATAGTAAACATTAAGTTCTTAAAATCTGGGGGAGGGACAACATGTCCCTCCTCTGAATTGTTAGCAATTAAATTAAGTTTTAAATGTCTATTACTTGGAAGGGTTTGTTATTTCATTTTGAGCCAGAGGGGAGAGGCACATTTTTAAATATCAGAATTAGATTAGCTTTGAGTTTGTACTAAATTGGGAAGGTAATAGATTTTCATAAATTGTGTGTGCCTTGTTGGAAATGTCAACTGTCTTTACGTCTGCTTGTGAAAGTTTCAAAATATGTTTTTCTCTCAAAAAGGCAACGTTACTTCATTTGCTTGAATATTATGATAGGAATGCTTACTGATATTACTTGATAGTCATATATAGCCTTGGAACTTTAACATATATATAACTATAGCAGTATTAATAATGATAGTTGTACTTCTTTAAAACATTAAATTTGAGGAAACTTTAATGCTGTCTCATGTGTACATTACTTTACTACAGAGGGGGAATATTTTGAGCCTCAGTTTACTTAGTAGTAGTATGTGAAACTATGGTAGAAAAACGTGAATTAGACAGTGGAGCCGATGAATTAAAATTGTAAATTGCTACATTGGCATTTTCTACCTCCTTTTCTGACAGAGTATTATTTTTTCCAGCATTTATTCTTATTTGTGAGTAAAGAGGAAATGGGAACCTGAGGTTAAAATTGACATTTTTGTTTTGTTGAGACTTCAAGCAGTAGGTACATGAGAAAGTGACTTGTCACATTAATTTGGTGCCTAAATTCATAACTTCAAGTTATAATTGACATGTACAAAATGTCTAAGAAAGGTAATATGCTGAATATTTTACTTTTCCTGTATAGTCTGCATGATTTTGTTTTATAAACCCAACTTATTTCCTCCAAAAAGCAAAATGGTCCTTTTTTTTTTTTTTTTTTTTTAAATAAAATAAATGCACCATTTTGTCTGCCATCTATAATTTCAGGAAGTTATTGAAAGTTCTGACTCAGGGCTTTTTAATAGTTCAAGCAGTTGTCAATTATATTTTGGAAACTCCATCTGCATAATTCTCCAGTGCCTTGAAAGAATTATTAAGTTGGAAACACTATTAAAACTTTTTAAAAGATGGTCTTTAGTGCACGTGTATCATTATATACACGTTTTAAAGTCATACTGCTTAACTTGTTAATAGTGACTCTCTGCATGTGTGCTGGGTTTGGGTAATTCCTTAAAGGAAGTTTTCTAGATTTGCACTTGATGTTTGTTTTTAAAAACTGATTACTTATGGCCATGACACTGTTACCAGAAAAGTAATTCTTATTAAGTGTGTTATGCAAAGTCATCTATAGGTAGCATCTGGGAAGAGGAGATCGAGCTCACAGTGTGCTATTTTAGTATGAAAGGAGGATCTGTTTGGGAAACATAGATTGTCTTCCCCTCAAATGAGGAAAAAAAAGACCCTTTGTTCAAATGGATTCTGTTTTTAAAAAAACTATTTTTAAAGGAAATCACAAATTGCATGTAATTCTTAATGCTAGTCTTGTAGACTAAATCCATAAAATTGTTTTTATGATCAGTATGTTTGTGTCATTCTAAATGCAGTATATTCAGTGATAGCAGTTCAGTTGATTCATACAGTGTTTTGTATTTTTCTAGTTTTTTAGCTTTCAATATTGGATTAAAGCCTTGTTTGTGAATATAGTTTCTGTATGGCAAATGATTCTTGCTTATTAGCTTTTGTTAAAGAATACTACTTAGAGCTATGTTAAAGGATACTTAGTAAGAGCTAAGCTTTTAAAAGTAATGCAAACATCTATCATTAATAAAACCTATGGTGTAATATCATATGCTTTTATTTGATCTTTTGAGAATTATTCTTTTATAGTAGTATACATGCATTTTGATTTTTAAGGCATTTAAAAACAAATCACTATACATTAAAAAACTTACTGTTAAAAAGGAAATTACCATGTCTTTAAGAAACAAGGATGTACATCTACAACTCAACATAAGTGTCCACATCTAGAGCTGGCTCTCAATGCAATTGTTTACAATTAAGGTACCTCTATCTAAAGGGCCAAAGAAGCTTTTCATATTTTAACACCTCACATTCTTTCAGGATTAAGACATACCATGAAAATTGTCTGAATAGGATAAATTTGATAGGAAGTAAATTAATCAGTCTGGAAGATTCAACTTTTTCTATAAAAAGATTATTCCTCTTCGCAACTCAGTTGTAGATTTCATTTTCAAGAGATAGACATTTTAAAGCACCGATCTATTTGGCTTTTAGTGTTTTATGAGTAAAACAGTAATTGTATGGTTTGGGGGTTATTTTTTCCGTGTTAATATAAGCACTTATTTCTGAAATTATTGAGAGGCCGTCTAGCTCCAGTTCAAAAGATTATGTGTATCTGATGTTTAAGAGGAAAAACATCTGAAAAAAAAAAATCTTTTGTTTATTTGAAGAAAGCATATATATTCCAACTTTAAAATTGTGAATTTATTTTGAGTAACCTCTAACTGTATTTTTTGTTTCTGTTGCTGTATAATTAGATACTTCATGGCAATATTTTTTACTAAACTGGAACTGTATAGGTTTTAAAAATAAAGACATTTTAGAAAACTTGTTTTATACTTTTTATCATTGATAGTTTTTCATTCTTCACAGAGGTTAAAATTATTGGATAGTCTTCTAGCACAACATTTCCCAAATGTATTGATAATGAAAATATTCAGGCCAGGTGCTGTGACTCATGCCTGTAATACCAGCACTTCGGGAGGTTGAGGTGGGTGCATTGCCCGAACTCAGGAGTTTGAGACCAGCCTGGGCAACAAGACCTGTCTCTACAAAAAATACAAAAATTAGCCAGGCGTAGTTGTGCACACCTGTATTCCCAGCTATTTGGGGGGCTGAAGTGGGAGGATCGTTTAAGCCTGGGAAGTCAAGGCTGCAGTGAGCTGAGACTGTACCACTGCACTTCAGCCTAAGTGACAGAGTGAGACCCTGTATCTTAACAACAAAAACCAAAACATTTAAAGGGTGCATAGGAGTTTATGAGCTATAATGAGTATCTGGATTAAAATAGAACACCAAGAATGATCTCAGATACATTATTTGTTGAAGAATAATCATTTGGCAAATAGTTTTTCTATTATAACAAAACTAGTTGATAATATCATTTTTATCTTATTAAGGACAAAAAAGTGATAGACCTTATTTGAAAGTGGAAGACCAGACCTGTAAACAGGGATCATCGCTAAGTGAATGGATGACATGTGAAGGAGGCCATGGGGCAGTGCTGCCTTTGCCTGTAACTAATCAGATGCAATGTATTCAGGCTGCAGGTGTCACTTCATGCTGGGGCTCTGCATTTACAGGGCTTTCTGAAGGCAGATTTCCGGGTTCAAGCGATTTTCCTGCCTCAGCCTCATGAGTAGCTGGGACTACAAGCATGCACCCCCACACCCAGCTAATTTTTGTATTTTTAGTAGAGATGGGATTTCACCGTGTTGGCCAGGATCGTCTCGATCTCCAGACTTTGTGATCTGCCCGCCTCAGCCTCCCAAAGTGCTGGGATTATAGGTGTGAGCCACCATGCCCAGCCTGGGAAATACTTTTTTTTTTTTTTTTTTTTTTTTTTTGAGACTGAGTTTTGCTCTAGTTACCCAGGCTGGAGTGCAATGGCGATATCTCGGCTCACCGCAGCCTCCGCCTCCTGGGTTCAGGCAATTCTCCTGCCTCAGCCTCCTGAGTAGCTGGGATTACAGGCACACGCCACCATGCCCAGCTGATTTTTTGTATTTTTAGTAGAGACAGGGTTTCACCATTTTGACTAGGATGGTCTCGATCTCTTGACCTCGTGATCCACCCGCCTCGGCCTCCCAAAGTGCTGGGATTACAGGCGTGAGCCACCGCGCCCGGCGGGAAATACTTTTATAGGTGAGGTTATCCTAATTTAATAGGGAAATAGACAACCAGTCAGAGAGCCTTTACCTACAGTAGCTGGAACCATAGGCACGCACCACCCAGCCAGGTTAATTTTTTTGTAAAGATGGGGTTTTGTCGTTTCCTAGGCTGACCTTTGAGCTGCTGGGCTTAAGCAATCTGCTGCCATGGCCCCCAAAGTGCTGAGGTTACAGCCATGAGCTACCATGCACAGCCCTGTTACGTGCAGGTTTCAACAAAAATTACAAGATATACTAAAAGGTAAACAGCCCCAAGAGACGTAGCAAGCATGAGAACTATAACCAGCAAGCATGACAGAGATTTTGGAATTATCAAAGTAGGAATTTAAAACAGCAGCAATTAATATGCTATGAGCTCTGATGAAAAAAGTGGACAACTTGTAAAAAGAAGGGTAATGGGCCAGGCATAGTGGCTCATTCAGGTAATTCCAGCACTGGGAGGCCCAAGCGGGAGGATAGCTTGAGGCCAGAAATTCAAGACCAGCTTGAACAAAACAGCAAGACCCTGTCACTGCAAAAAAAAAATTTTTTTTAAATTAGCCAGGTATTGTGTAATGTGTCTGTAGTCCTAACTACTCAGGAGGCTGAGGCAGGAGGATCACTTGAGCCCAGGAGTTTGAGGCTGCAGTGAGCTATGATTGTGCTGCTGCATTCCAGTCTGAGCAACAGAGCAAGACCCTGTCTCAAAAAAGAAAAAAAAAGGGGGGGGGGGGGTAAAAATTGGGTAATATCAGCAAAGAGATGGAAGCTCTAAGAATCAAAAGATTATCGAAATAAAAAATGCTACAAATGGGAATGCCAGAAGATTTTTTTATTATTTATTTATTTATTATTAGAGATGGAATTTTGCACTTTTCACCCAGGCTGGAGTGCAATGGCACATTCTCCACTCACTGCAACTTCCACCTCCCAGGTTAAGCGATTCTCCTGCCTCAGCCTCCCGAGTAGCTAGGATTATAGGCGCCCACTACCACACCCAGCTAATTTTTGTGTTTTAGTAGAAACATTGGCCAGATTGGTCTCAAATTCCTGACTAAATGTGATCTGCCTGCCAGTGCTGGGATTACAGGCATGAGCCACCACACCCAGCCAGAAGATGGTTTTAATTAAAAAAAATAAATAAATAAAAAAGAATAGAACATTTGAAACAACAGCAACTGAATATCCCAAAGTTAATGATAGACACCAAACCACAGATCCAGGAAGCTTAGAGAATATTAACCAGAATAAATACTAAAAATCAAAACATTACTATTTCATATTCAAAGTACAGAAAATCAAAGACAGAAAAAATCATGAAAGCAGTCCCCACTTGGGTTGGGGTGTTGGGGAGGGACCTTGTTGTTGATAGAGGAGCAAGGGTAAATATTAAACTGAACTTCTCCAGAAACTATGCAAACAAAGGAGTAAAAGGAAATAATTAAAACGTTGAAAGAAGAAAGTACCAATAAGAATTCTATATCTAGTTAAATTATCTTTCAAAAGTAAAGGAGAAGTGAAGACTTTCTAAGAGAAACAAATATTGAGGGGATTTGGTGCTAGTAGACTGGCCTTACCAGAAGTGTTAGTAGAAGATCTTCAGAGAAAAAAATAAAACATTTTAAAGTTTTGTTTATTCATTTTTAATTTAGCAATAAATTAAAACGTATTACCAGAGATAACCACAAAGGAAGACAGGATGAAAGGAAGAGAGGAGTTATAAAACAACCAGAAAACAACAAAATGGCAATAGTAAGTTCTTAATAATAACATGGAATATAAATGGACTAAATTTCCCAAAGTAAAGACAAACCAAACCCAAAATCTGTAGAAGGAAAGAAATAATAACGATCAGCACAGAAATACATGAAATTGGGACTAGGAAAAAAACAAGATGAATGAAATGAAAAGCTGTTTTTTTTTAAAAGATAAAATCAACAGACTTTTAGCTAGACTAAGAAAAAGAGAGAAGACCCAAATAAGAAATGAGAAAGGAGACATAACATCTGATACCACACAAATACAAAGGATCATTGGAGAATATTAGAATAATGGTAAGCCAACAAATTGGAAAGCCTAGAAGAAATGAGTAAATTCCTGGACACATACAACCTACCAAGATTGAGCCATAAAGAAGGAGAAAACCTGAATAGACCAATAACAAGTAAAGAGACTGAAAACCTAATAAAGTTTCCCAGCAAAGAAAAGCCCAAGGACCTGATGGCTTCACTTGGGCTGGATTCTACCAGACATTGAAAAGAAGAACTAAAGGCCGGGCGCGGTGGCTCAAGCCTGTAATCCCAGCACTTTGGGAGGCCAAGGCGGGTGGATCACGAGGTCAAGAGATCGAGACCATCCTGGTCAACATGGTGAAACCCCGTCTCTACTAAAAAAATACAAAACATTAGCTGGGCATGGTGGCGTGTGCCTGTAATCCCAGCTACTCAGGAGGCTGAGGCAGGAGAATTGCCTGAACCCAAGAGGCGGAGGTTGCGATGAGCCGAGAGCCCGCCAAGGCACTCCAGCCTGGGTAACATGAGTGAAACTCAGTCTAAAAAAAAAAAAAAAAAAAAAAAAAAAAAAAAATAAAGAAGAACTAATACCAATTAAAATCTTCCAAAAATTGAAAAGGAGGAATACTTCCAAACTAATTCTGTGAGGCTAGCATTACCTTGTATATTATTTCGTTCTCAGGTTGCTATGAAGAAATACCCAAGACTGGGTAGTTTATAAAGGAAAGAGGTTTAATTGACTCACAGTTCCCCATCTCTGGAGAGGCCTCGGGAAATTTATAATCATGGTGGAAGGCACCCCTTCACCGGATGGCAGGAGAGAGAATGAGTGCCAAGCAAAGAGGGAAGCCCCTTATAAAGCTGTCAGATCTCATGAGAACTCACTCACTAACATGAGCGCAGCATGGCAGAAACTGCCCCCATGATTTAATTATCTCCGCCTGGTTCCGCCCTTGTCATGTAAGGATTATTTCAATTCATGGTGAGATTTGGGTGGGGTCACAGAGCCAAACAATATCACCCTGATACCTAAACCAGACAAAGAAACAATAATTTAAAAAAACTGCAGGTCATTATCCATGTTGAACATAGATGCAGAAATCCTCAAGAAAATATTACAAAATACAACACATTAAAAAGATCATTCACCATGATCAAGTGAATTCATCCCAGGGATGCAAGGATGGTTTAATATATGTGTCATGCCAGACCCCATTGACTCCAAAAGGGATGTGTCTTAGAGGCCCAAAAGAGACCTGGAGCCAGTAAATGAGACAGGGTTTATGGAGGACTTACAAGACAGTCCAGAGGTGACAGGCTGGACAGGAGTACCACTACTGTTTGTAAAAAGCATGCAGTTTGGCTGGGTGTGGTGACTCACACCTGAAATACTGGCACTTTGGGAGGCCGTGGAGGAAGGATCATGAGGTCAGGTGTTGGAGACCAGCATAGCCAACATGGTGAAACCCCGTCTTAACTAAAAATACAAAAATTAGCCGGGCATGGTGGCATGTGCCTGTAGTCCCAGCTACTCAGGAGGCTGAGGCAGGAGAATCGCTTGAACCTGGGAGGCAGAGGTTGAAGTGAGCCCATATTGGGCCATTGCACTCCATCCTGAGTGACGGAATGAGACTCTGTCTCAAAAAAAAAAAAAAAAAAAGGCTGGGCATGGTGGCTCACATCTGTAATCCCAGCACTTTGGGAGGCTGAGGCAGGTGAATCATGAGGTCAGGAAGTCGAGACCTGCCTGGCCAATATGGTGAAACCCCATCTCTACTATTAAAAAAAAAAAAAAAAGCATGCAGTTTATATGGCATTTTCATGTAGCAACCCCAACCTAGCATGCTTCATTTAACCCAAAAAAGGACAAAAGGTGCCTCGTTTCCTTGCCTGTCCTATGTTCCAAGGAATGGTCCAGGGGATCAAAGCCCTTCATAAGAAGTGAATCTCCTGGTTGGCCACTCCTGGATCCCTTAGCTTGAAAGTCTGAGCACACATTCTTCTCAGACCGTAGGGTCATTCTCAGGGTGTGGTTAAGTTACTGCTGTCAGGTGCACCTGCCGTACAGTATACAAGTCAATGAACATGATACATCATATTAACAGAATCAAGGATAAAAAAAAATGGGATTATTTTAATAGATGCTGAAAAAGCATTTGATAAAATTTAACATCCCTTTATGATGGGTACTGAAGGAACATACCTAAAAATAATAAAGGTCATCTATGACAAACCCATGGCTAAACATTGTACTGAATGGAGAAAAATTGAAGGCTGAGCAATTAGGCAAGAGAAATAAATAAAGCACATCCAAATTAGAAAGGAAGACATTAAATTAGCCTTGTTCACAGACGACATGATCTTATACCTAGTAAAACCTAAAAATTTCAACAAAAAAGTGTTAGAACTGATAAATGAATTCAGTAAAGTTGCAGGATACAAAATCAACATACAAAAATCAGTAGCATTTCTATATGCCAACAGCAAACAATCTGGAAAATCAAAAAAGTAATCCTATTTACAATAGCTACAAAAAATATAAAATACCTAAGAATCAATCAAACAAAAGTAGTGAAAGATCTATACAAGGAAAACTATAAAATTGATGAAAGAAATAGAAGGGGAAACACACACACACACACACACACACACACACACACACACACACACACAAATGGGAAGACATTCCATGCTCATGGGTTGGAAGAATGAATATTGTTAAAATGACCATGCTACTCAAAGCAATTTACAGATTCAATGCCATTTCTATCAAAATATGAGTAACATTCATTACAGAAATAGAAAAAGAATACTAAAATGTTTATGGAACTATGAAAGAACAAATAGCCAAAGAAATCCTAAACAGAAGCAAAGAAAGAGACATCACACTACCTGGCTTCAAAATGTTTTACAAAGCTATGGTAATCAAAACAGCATGTTACTGGCATAAAAACAGACACACAGACCAATGGAACAGAATAGAGAAACCAGATATGAATCCATGCATTTACAGCCAACTCATCTTCGACCAAGGTGCCAAGAAATTACAATGTGAAAGGACTGTCTTTTCAGGAAATGGTGCTGGGAAAGCTGGATAACTCTATGCAAAATGAGACTAGACCCCTATCTCCTATCATACACAAAAATCAAACCGAAATGAATTAAACACTTGAATCCCAGACCTGAAAGTATGAAACTACTAGAAGAAAGCATTGGGAAAATACTCCAGGACATTTGTTGGAGCAAAGATTTCTTGTGTAACATCTCAAAAGCACAGGCAACCAAAGCAAAAATAGACTATTAGGATTACTTTAAGCTAAAAAGCTTCTGTAGAGCAAAGGAAACAGTCCACAAAGTGAATAAACAATCTACAAAATAAAACATTTACAAACTATCCATCTAAAAAGGCATTAATAACCAGAATGTATAAAGAGCTCAAACTCAATAGCAAAAAACCAAAAACTGTCTAACTAAAAAATGGGCAAACAATCTAAACAGACATTTCTCAAAATAAGACACACAAATGGCCAACAAGTATATGAAAAAATGCTCAAGATCACTAATTATCAGAGAAATGCAAATCAAAACCACAATGAGATATCATCTCACCCCAGTTAAAATGGCTTGTACAAAAACGACAGGCAATAAAAGATATTGGTGGCTGGGTGTGGTGGCTCAGGCCTATAATCCCAGCATTTTGGGAGTCTAAGGTGGGCAGATCACTTGAGGCCAGAAGTTTGAGACCAGCCTGGCCAATATGGTGAAACCCCATCTCTACTAAAAATACAAAAATTAGCAAGGCTTTCTGGCGTGCACCTGTGTCCCAGCTACTCAGGAAGCTGAGGCGGGAGGATTGCTTGAGCCCACGAGGTGGAGGTTGCAGTGAGCTGAGATCATGCTACTGCACTCCAACCTGGGCGACAGAGCGAGACTCTGTCTCAAAACAAACAAACAACAACAACAAAAACTGCTGGGAGAAAGGGGAACCTTCAAACACTGTTGTGAGAGTGTAAATTAGCGCAGTCATTATGGAGAACAGTGTAGAGGTTCCTCAAAAAACAAAACATAAAACTTCCATATGATTCAGTAATTCCACTGCTGGTATATGCCCAAAAGAAAGAAAAGCAACAGATATCTGCACTCCCATGTTTACTGCAGCACTATTCACAGTAGCCAAGATACGGAATCAACCTAAGTACCCATCAGTGGGTGAATAGATAAAGAAAAGGTGGCATATATACACAATGAGCTATGATTCAAACATAAAACAGAATAAATTTTGTCATTTGCAGCAGCGTGGATGGGACTGGTGGCTGTTAAGAACTTAAATAAGCCCAGTACAGAAAGACAAATATCCCAGTGTTCTTACTCTTCATATTTGGGAGCTAAAAAGTGGATCTCGTGAAAAAGGAGTTACATTGGTGGTGGCTGGAGGTGGGAAGGGGAGGTGGAAAAGGGGGCGATGAAGGAAAAAAATATATAAATATGCTTACTATTACTGAATTATACCTGTAAAATTGGTAAAGACAGTCAATTTTATATGTATATTTTACCTCAATAATTTTTTTTTTTTCTGAGATGGTGTTTTGCTCTGTCGCCCAGGCAGGAGTGCAGTGGCGTGATCTTGGCTCACTACAACCTCTGCCTCTTGGGTTCAAGCCATTCTTCTGTCTCAGCCTCCCAAGTAGCTGGGACTACAGGCGCACGCCACCACGGCTGGCTAATTTTTGTGTTTTTAGTAGAGATGGGGTTTGTCGTATTGGTCAGAGTGATCTCCAACTCCTGACCTCAGGTCACCCGCCTTGGCCTCTCAAAGTGCTGGGATTACAGGTGTGAGCCATCATGCCTGGTCTCAATTTCTTTTTTTAAAAGGGAAACAGAGCCCAGAAATAGACCCATGCAAATATAGTCAACAGATTTTTTTTAAACTTTATTTTTATAAACTCTGCAGAGAAGTAGTCAACAGGTCTTTAACAAGGAGCAAAGGCAATGAAATGGAGACAGGGGAGTCTTTTCAAGAATGGTGCTGAGGCCGGGCACGGTGGCTCAAGCCTGTAATCTCAGCACTTTGGGAAGCCGAGGCGGGTGGATCACGAGGTCAAGAGATTGACAACATGGTGAAACCCCGTCTCTACTAAAAATACAAAACATTAGCTGGGCATGGTGGCGCGTGCCTGTAATCCCAGCTACTCAGGAGGTTGAGGCAGGAGAATTGCCTGAACCCAGGAGGCGGAGGTTGCGGTGAGCCGAGATCACTCCATTGCACTGCAGCCTGGGTAACAAGAGCGAAACTCCGTCTCAAAAAAAAAAGAATGGCACTGAAACAACTGGATATCCACATGCAAAAAAAAAAAAAAAAAAAAAAAAAAAATGTAGACACAGGCCTTACATTCAAAATGAGTCAGAATCCTGACTGTAAAATATCAAGATATAAATCTTCTAGAAAATAACACAGGGGAAAATCTTAGGTAACTTTGGGTTTGGTTATGAATTTCCAGATACAATACCAAAAGCATTATCTATGAAAGAAAAGCATGGTAAGTTGTACCTCATCAAAATTAAAAAGTTCTGCTCTGTGAGACGCATTGGTAAGACCATGAAAAGATTCTGGGCACAGTGGCTCATGCCAGTCCTAGCACTCTGAGAGGCTCAGGCAGGAGTATCACATGAGACCATGAGTTTGAGACCAGCCTGGGCAACAGAGTGAGGCCTAGTCTTTTTAAATAAAAAGAAAAAAAAAAAAGGTTAAAAAGAAAAAAAAAGAAGTTAAAAGATAGCACAGATTGGAAGAAAATATTAGCAAAATTCATTTAAAGACTTTTATCCAAAATGTTCAAAGAACTCTTAAATCTGAATAATAAGAAAACAAAAGGCTGGGCACAGTGGCTCATGCCTGTAATCCCAGCACTTTGGGAGGCATAGGTGGTGGATCACCTGAGGTCAGGAGTTTGAGACTATCCTAGCCAACATGGTGAAACCCTGTCTCTACTAAAAATAAAATAAAAAAACAGCTGTGCACGGTGGCGCATGCCTGTAATCCCAGCTACTTGGGAGGCTGACGTAGGAGAATAGCTTGAAGTTCAGGAAGAAACAGGAAGGAATGAAAAGGCAGAGCACAGAGAAATCTTAGGGCAGTGGAGCAATTCTGTATGATACCGTAATGGTGGATACATGACATTATGCGTCTGTTAAAAGCCATAGAACTGTACAACATAAAGAGTGAAGCCTAATGTAAACTATGAACATTGGTTAATAATAATGTGTTCATACTGGTTCATCCATTGTAACAAATGTACCACACTGATGCAAGATGTTATTAATTTTAAAAACTAATTAATATGTTTTTAAATAGTTAAAAGTGGGGAGGAGGATAAACAGGAACTCTTGGTACTATCTGTTCAATATTTTGGTAAACCTAAAGTTGTTCTTAAAAAAAAAAGAACAAAGTCAAGCGTAGCTTGAACTGTGCTGGGCTTCTTGTGTAACATACCATACAGAGCAAGCGTTTCTTCGGTTCTTTGGCAAATTGTCATACTCCTTTCTATGTCTGATCAGCTTCCAACATGTCATCTTTGTGTTTTCAATGTCATAAAATGTCTAGTCCCTTTAATGTGAATTTTTTTTTCTTTCAAAAGATGTGTTACATAGTAGTGGGAAGTAAGTATTGAATGAGTATCTTGATTCTGAGTGAATATGGCAGCATTGTGTTTAACCATAACAACACAGACACATATTTAGCATCTGCTGTGTGCTGCACATGGGCATTTTATATACACCATCTGATTCAGTCACTAGCATTATGAGTTTCATTTCACCTGTGAGGTTAGGGAGGCCCAGGGAGTTAAACAAATTGCTTACAGTCTTTCATTTGCCAGTAGCTGTGCTAAGATCCAAAAAAAAATTTCTTTTTTATTTTTCCTGCCTTCAGGCCTGCTTCCCTCCTTCCTGCTTTCCTTCATTTTTTTTTGTTTTTTTGCACACCCAAAGCCCATATTCCTGACATCAAACTCCTCCTGCCTTTGATGACATCTGAAAAGTGTCAGGAAATAAGTTGATCTAAGAAGTAACTGTAAATAAAAGTTTCAAATTGAATGGGAAGGACTCGGGCAGTTAGTAACCTACCTCAACTTTCTGTTCTTCGAATTTTTCGGGGTGAAGGACTGTTGGGAAAACATGTTCCTGAAACTGGGATCTTTATTGGATGCACCAACTTCTCCCACAAGGGGTCAATAAAATCCTCTTAGTGAGTTGAATGAAGTCCTGCTCCTCCCTGGCTTAGCGTTGGGGCAATGAGGATCACTGTACTGGTGAATGGACCTCTGACCTTTACACATTCTCCTCTCCATCACCTAGCTTTTCTCAAGCTGAATTCATCCAGCGCTTGCACTCCATCCTCATGCTACCATGTGATGAGAAACAAAGGGACAGAGAGCTCCAATTCATTCTTCTTTTTTCTTAGGGTTGGGGTTTTGCTTTTTTGCCGAGGCTGGCGTGCAGCGGCATGATTATGGCTCACTGCAGCCTCAAACTCCTGGGCTCAAGCAATTCTCCTGCCATCACCTCCCAAAGTGCTGGGATTACAGGTGTGAACCACGGTGCCCAGCCCTAATTCGTTCTTTACTTTTAGTCTCGAGTGGTGTTTTAGTTAAAAATTGCTGTAAGGCCAGGCGCAGTGGCTCATGCCTGTGATCTCAACACTTTGGGAGGCCACGGCGGACAGATCACAAGGTCAGGAGTTCCAGACCAATCAGACCAACATGATGAAACCCCGTCTCTACTAAAAACAAAAATTAGCTAGGCGTGGTGGTGCATGCCTGAAGTCCAAGCTACTTGGGAGGCTGAGGCAGGAGAATTGCTTGAAGCCGGGAGGCGGAGGTTGCAGTGAACTGAAATCTCCCCATTGCTCTCCAGCCTGGTACCTGGGGAAAGAGAGAAATTCTGTCTCAAAAAAAAAAAAAAAAATTGCTGTGCATAAAATATGATCACAAATGATCTCTCAAAATTCTGTATCTTGCAATTAGTGTAACTGAATAGGGTTTAGAGTAAAAGAGGACATGTCTAAGTCTAATAATATAGTGAATATTTATGAAGCGTTATGAAGTGACACTTTGTAAGTGTCTTATAAATGATAGGAACTGTGGGTCATGCTGTACGTGGTATTTGGACTCTTGTCATTCTGGCCCCAGAGTTCCTGGCCCCTAAGCATTGTAACATACTACCTCTCTACTGGAGAAACAAAAAATCAATGTTTTTCATGATCTGGGCAAGGATGATGATCAGTTCTATAAGCTAATACGGACATTCAGGAGGTGGATCAAGATTTTGTGAGACCTGGAGCTTATCTAATTTGGGTGTCCTCTTTAGGAAAATAATAGAAAATGACAAATACAAGCGCATATGTGAAAATAAATTTTTATTTAGAATGAGAAAATAAATCACAACAAATCACAATTAGAAAAAAAGCTACAAATGTCTCCAAATCCAGAAAAAATGCACATTTTTATTACTGAGCCCCCTAATATAGCTAATGCTTCCCCTCAGTATCTTTAGCTTTATATTCTTTGATTGTCTTTCAATGTGTCAGCATTTTTCTACAATCATTTTTAATAGAGAAAATAGAAATATAATTCAGCTGTTCCTATTAGCATAGTTGCTTGGTGATGACTATTGACAGTTGGGATGCACAGCACATGGGATTTCACATGCGACTGTAACTTGCTGTTATAGTGCTTCTACAGTTTTATCCCATGCCTACAGAGAAATTCTGAAAACTGTATTTTGTGTGATCTCTTTCGAAAAGAAAAAAAAGCAAAGTTTGTTCATAATTGTATGGGCCGCCGGGCGCAGTGGATCACGCCTGTAATCCCAGCACTTTGGGAGGCCGAGGCAGGTGGATCACGAGGTCAAGAAATAGAGACCATCCTGGTCAAAATGGTGAAACCCCGTCTCTACTAAAAATACAAAAAATTAGCTGGGCATGGTGGCGCGTGCCTGTAATCCCAGCTACTCAGGAGGCTGGGGCAGGAGAATTGCCTGAACCCAGGAGGCGGAGGTTGCGGTGAGCCGAGATCGCGCCATTGCACTCCAGCCTGGGTAACAAGAGCGAAACTCCAACTCAAAAAAAAAAAAAAAATAATAATAATAATAATTGTATGGGCCGTATTATCAGGTATATTCTTGGCAGGAGAGAAATTCCATTTTGACTAGTTTTTAAAAATTTATTCTTTAATTAAATACAGATGAGGTCTCACTATAGTGCCCAGCATGGTCTTGAACTCCTGGGTTTAAGTGATCCCCCTGCCTCGGCCTCCCAAAATGCTGAGATTATAGGTATGAGCCACCATGACTGGCCATTGACTAATAGTTGTTAATGAAACCTTTGGCTTACCATTTTCCATGTCTGACAGTTGGAAGAATTTTTCACAGACCACCTTTTGACTTGAATAATTTCAAACCTTCTTTTTCCTCCACAATCTATATACTTCTCATGCCAGATGCCATAGGACACTGCGTGTAGAGCTAGCCCTCGCTCTTCCCGTCCTAACACGTGGCAGGGAGAGAGATGAAGGTGCTCCTAACATGGCGTAGTGGTAAGTTAAGTATCCACAGAAGGAACTGCAAGCCACTTAAATGTATCCAACAAAACCCCAAATAAATGTACCCTCCATGCACTCTCATCTGCCTCAATGCACCTTCAGAAATGCCCATGGCTGATGCATCCTGCCTGGCACAGGGAAAGAGTGGAGAAAAGGAAAGTGAGAGTAGAAACAGAAAATAGTTATCACTGATGACAGTTAAATATATTATTTTTGTCTGGGCGTGGTGGCTCATACCTGTATTCCCAGCACTTTGGGAATACAGCCGAGTCAGGAGGATCACTTGAGCCTAAGAGTTTGAGACCAGTTTGGGCAATTATAGTGAGACCCCATCTCTATAAAAAAAATAATTAGCCAGGCATAGTGGTATGTGCCTATAGTTCCAGCTACTTGGGAGGATGAAGCAGGAGGATTGCTCAAACCCAGGAGATCGAGGCTGCAGCGAGCTGAGATTGTGCCGCTGCATACCAGTGTGGGTGACAGAGCAAAACCCTGTCTCAAAAAAAAAAGAAAAGAAAAAGAAAAAGAAAAAACAATGTAATCATGCAAATGTGAAAAAACTGCTGGACCCTTCCCAAGCCGTGGAGGGCTTGTGCGAGTGAGGGGCCTGCAGCCTAAGCTGCATTAGCTTTCGGGCCAGTCCCTGCATGGAACATCCTTAGAGACCTAACTCACCCACCAGCCTGAGGCAGCTCCAGGGAGTGCCAGCAGACAGCAGATCAATGATCCCATACCCAAGGACTTGATGTCCACCCACTGACAGGATCTCACCACCTGTAGGCAGGCGGATCCCAAAGTTTCCTGATATTCCCTACTGCTGTTGTCTCTGCTTGGGCCAAGGTGCATATTTTTGCCATGGGTCACTGTGCCAGTAAGAAAGGTGAAGGGACATTCAAGGCACAAGAGCAAGTACTCAATTGGGACCTGAGAAGAGACAGCCTTCTTGGGTTACAGCGCTCTACTTTTTCCAGGTGATATGGTTTAGCTCTGTGTTCCCACCCAAATCTCATGTCAAATTGTAATTCTCAGTGTTGGGGGAGGGACCTGGTGGGAGATGATTGGATCCTGGGGGTGGGTTTCCTCCTTGCTGTTCTCGGGATAGTGAGCGAGTTCTCACGAGATCTGGTCGTTTAAAAGTGTGTGGCACTTCCTTCTTTGTGTACTCTCTCCTATGCTCTGCCATGATAAGACGTGCTTGCTTCCTGTTCACCTTCCGCCATGATGGTGAGTTTCCTAAGGCCTTCCAGCCATGCTTCCTTGCAGCCTGTGGAGCTGTGAGTCAATTAAACCTCTTTTCTTCATAAACTACCAGTTTCAGGTAGTTCTTTACAGCAGTGTGAGAACGGACTAATACACCAGGGCTCAGAGATGATGAAAGCTTTGCTCATGCTCTTCCCTTGGTCTAAATCTTCCCCATCCAGCACACATCCTCATTCTGACCCCCAGCCATGAAGCCTTCCCAGAAGCTCCGGAGCCCACAGATCTCTCCTGCATCTGAGCTCTTACAAGCTTAAAAAAAAAAAGTAATTCTGAAACACATGTTTGTTAAGCACCCACTCTGGGCTAGCCTGTGGTTAAATCTTACCGAATTGCTTACGAAGCATTTTGGGTGAGCAGATCTCTGTTTAGTCAGATTATAAACAAATTGGTGACAGGGACCAGAATCTTTTGCTGGCCGATCCCAGTTCTGGACTTGTCAGCACTGAATAAATACGGACTTGATTGATGGAGCTCTGTCTCCTCTCTGAGGACCAAACCTCTTGGCAGCTTCCTCCTAAGTAGACTGGGGACTCCCTAACCGGGCGGAGAAGATAGGGTTATCTCCCGCAGAAATTCTAATGGAGTTCCCCCAAATCTTGCTAATGGGTTCTTGGACACTCTGCAGCCTGTAGTGGAAGCAACTTTTCTTCTTCAGTAAACTGATTAGAAATTTGGATTTTTAACAAAGTAGAAGTCTAAATCTAATTTACTGACCTCGTCCAACCCCACTCCAAATTCCTTACTTTGTGAGGTAGCACGGTTTGAGGATGTTTGGATCAAACTGCATATCCCATAATGCAAGCAGGCATGTGGCCGCCTCGGCTGGTTTTACCTTCACTTGTCTTGCTGCTGTCCTGGGCGGCAGTGCAGAGAAGGGGAAACATCAGGCTTGAGTCCCCCCGGACCTGGACTCAGTCAGCACTGGCTCCGCCCCCGCAGGCTGTGTGAGACCTTGGCTAAGTCACGTAACCCTCCCAGCCTTGCTTTCCTCTGCTGGAAACAGGGGGTGTCACAGAGCCTGCCACACTGAGTGGCTGTGGGATTTATTTTGTAAGGATTCAGGAGGATAGTGAGGGTGCAGCTGATGAGTTTGTTCCATGTTTGTGCAGTTTCTTTTCTCTGGCTCCCAAACCCAGTAGGTTTATTTCATCTCAACAAACGCTGAAGCAAACACAAGCATTTGTTTCTACCTCAAGCTTCAGACTCTTAAACTTTCTTTTTTGAGGTGGAGTCTCTTGCTGTCATGCAGGCTGCAGTGCAGGGACACAATCACAGATCCCTGCAGCCTCCAAACCCTGGGCTCAAGTGATCCTCTCACCTCAGCCTCCCAAGTGGCTGGGACTATAGGCATGTGCCAGCACACCTGGCCAATTTCTAAAAAATGTATACCTTGTAGAAATATGGTCTCACTATGTTTCCTGTGCTGGTCTTGAGCTCCTGGGCTCAAGCAGTCCTCCCGCCTCACCTTCCCAAAGTGTTGGGATTACACGCGTGAGCCACCATGCGCAAACATATTTTCTTGTTTATTATTTGTCTCCCCCAACTGAAACACACATTCTGTGAGGCCAGGGTTTTGTCTCTTTTGTACACTTTTGTATTTTCAGTGCTCAGAAGGGTGTCTGGCATATGGTAGGGGGCATCCATTAAATGTGTGTTCAATTTTGGACTAGGGGAAATATGAAATTTATGAAATTCCTTTCATGAATCAAAGGGACCGTGTAAAAGTGGGTTGCCACCGATGCAACAGCAGCTAACAATTATTATTTACTACAGCTAATTATTGGGTTAAGGGTTTACTATACATTATTATCTCATTGAATCCTCATAACAGTAATGAGAGAAAGACCTATTATTGTCATTTTATCTACTGATGTTTGTTTATTTGTCTATTTTTACTCTTACTTTTGAGACAGGGTCTTGCTCTGTCACACAGGCTAGAGTGCAGTGGCATGATCACAGCTCACTGCAGCCTCGACCTCCTGGCCTCAAGTGATCTTCCTGCCTCAGCCTCCCATGTAGCTGGGACCACAGGCATGCACCACCATGCCCAGCTAATTTTTAAATTTTCTATAGAGGCAAAGTCTCACTGTGCTGCCCAGTCTGGTCTCAAACTTGTAGGCTCAAGCAGTCCTCTCACCTCGGCCTCCCGAAATGCCAGGATTCCAGGCATGAGCCACTGCGCCAGCTGACACGATCTTTAGTAAAAGAAATTATTATCTTAGTAACTAAGATGCCAAGAAAGACTGAAAATAGAATTAGTTAGTTACAATGTTACAAACCTTGGCCAGGTACAGTGTCTCACCTCTGGAATCCCAGAGCTTTGGGAGGTGCAGGTGGGAGGATCACTTGAGCCTGGGAATTTGAAGCTGCAGTGAACTGTGGGCATGCCACTGCACTCCAGCCTGGGCAACAGAGCGAGATCCTGTCAATAAAGAAAGAGAGAGACAGAAAGAGTGACTTGCCATTTAAAGAAAAAAAAGGCATTTAGCCGGGTGTGATGGCACATGCCTGTAATCCCAGCTACTTGGGAGGCTGAGGCAAGAGAATCTCTTGAACCAGGGAGTTGGAGGTTGCAGTGAGCAGAGGTCGCGCTTCCAGCCTGATGACAGAGACTCCGCCTCAAAAAAACAAAAGAAGACACTGTGGTGTCAGCCCTGTTTCTGTTGCCCCAAGCCTACGTCTATGAACGAGGCTGGGCTGGGCGTGAGGGAGGACAAGATGTGTAACTCGAATGGTCGCTTTGCAAATACGCTGGCCTCTCATTCACTCGTCCCTCTCTCCGCCTAATCTTCTAATAACTTTATTACTGGGAAAAAGGCCAACCAGGGAAAACCCCACCAGTGGCCTGAGGATTCTTGATTGGAAGAGGCCTTTGAGATCACGGGGCCTGCCTTCTGCCTTGGGCATGGGAGGAAATTTAGCCCTCAGGAAGGCAGTCTCCAGATGGGAGAGCATTTCTTTAATTAACCAAACTCCTGTCCAAAATCAGATGAACCATGCACTTCATCTGTGTAACTCGAACTTCATAAGCTACTTGATGATTGTAAGGGACCAGGGGCCATGCTACCTCTATTTTAGCTGACCTTTTTCTGCAGGGCTCACCCCAGGTGTTTTACTTGGATGCTTTTAAAAAAAAAAATCTGGAGTCCCGTTATTCTCTTGAGTGATACATGGGTGTCTGTTCTGATGACAGCAAAATCATAGCATTCTTGGTTAAATGAAGTGATGAAGTTTCACTGTGCAGTATAATGGCACCTCTTCCAAAAACCTGCTGCCAGAATCTATTATCATGAATCAGAAATCCCAGCCTGGTGTGGAAACCAGTTTTGAAAAGATTTGTAAGCAGCAGGTAAGACTGCTCTGTTGGTTTGTTCAGGAGAGGGATACAGAATTTTCTTTTCTCATTTATAAATTATATGCAAGAAGGACAAAGAGGAAGAGTGGAGAGAAAGGTCTCAAATTACTGTTTTCCTTCTTCATTTTTATTAGCTCAAGAAATATTGTTTCATTTCAAAACGTGTGCCTGCTATTGTTTTTGCTAAATAAATGAAAGCAATGATAAAATGTCTCATATCCTTTCCAGGATTCTCTCTGATTGTCAGAAGCAGGAAAAAATCTGAATTTCCCATGAAATGCCAGGGTCAGCATAATATGTTGGTACCACACAGTGCCACTCCGTCTTGCATATCCTGGGCCTCTCACAAAAATATTATTTTTAAAAGATAATCAGAATGCTTCTGGTGCCAAGTAGGTGCAACCTGGATACTCTGATGATGATGAACAGCCTTCTAAGTGCGTGTACTGAGTTTAAGAAACATAATACCACAGCACGTAAAATCCCGTGCCAGATCTCACACAGCCGCCAAATCACATCTGCCTCTGTCTCTCTGGATGCTCCTTCTCCAAAATCAAGGCCTGGCACCCTGCCCTGAACATCGGCCAACTGGACATGAGCAGACCAGGACGGAGAGGGAAATCCAGTTATGTTCCCCTATAAATCTCAAGCAAAGCCAAGGCTTGATTGTCTGTGTTTGTGGGCAGTGGAGGAAGGGTGCCCTGGGGAGTGAGTAGGTGGAATTTGCAGATAGACTCACGTCTTACATTTTACACAAAAATACATAGTTTCCACCTTCTCTGCTTTTGAACACATTGATGAAAAGGGCTAATACATAACAACACTTCTATCTTACCCAAAGCTGACCTTCTGGGTGAGGGGCTCCTGAACGAGAAGTGAAATGGTCAAAATAGGGGTACTTGAGTAGAGTTGAAAAAGCAGAGGGGCTGAGGAGTTCCCAGATTGAGAAAATGAATCCCTGGGTAATTGAGAGTTCACTATAGAACTGGTTTCTGTTATAATTAATCTGAAGTCAGATTCTACCGGGCAAAGGGTGTAAACCAGCTACAGAGATGAAATTCATATCCAGAGGCTTGAGTTAATATTTAAGTGCCTCAGGCTGGGCACAGCGGCTCACACCTATAATCCCAGCACTTTGGGAGGCTAAGGCAGGCAGATCCTCTGAGGTGAGGAGTTCAAGACCAGCCTGGCCAACATGGCAAAACCCTGTTTCTACTAAAATATACAAAAATTAGCTTGGTTTAGGGGTGGGTGCCTGTAATCTAAGCTACTTGGGAGGCTGAGGCAGGGAGAACTGCTTGAACCCGGGAGGCAGAGGTTGCAGTGAGCCAAGATTGCACCACTGCTCTCCAGCCTGAGCTACAAAGCGAGACTCCATCTAAAAAAGAAAAAAAATTAAGTAACTAAGCTGAGATACCTTAATCCTTAAGTAAGAAATTTCGTATTTAAAAGGCAAATACTATATACATATGTGTAAGTAGATGCCCAGAACATGGCCTGGTGGGACAAATAGCAAATGGCTGACAGGGGTTACATCTGGGAGGAAAAGTGAGGCTGGTCAGGGATAGGGATGGGTGGAGCAAAATGGGGTGCTTTCAAAAATTAAAAAAGAATTGTAATTATTATTTTTTCTTCTTCTTTTTTTTTTTTTAAAGACAGGGTTTCACCATATTGGTCGGGCTGGCCTTGAACTCCTGACCTCAGGTGATCCGCCCGCCTTGGCCTCCAAAGTGCTTGGATTACAGGTGTGAGCCACCAGGCCCGGCTGTGATTATTATTTTTTAAGAGACAGGATCTCACTCTGTCATCCAGGCTGGAGTGTAGTGGCACAATCATAGCTCACTGCTGGCTTGAACTCCTGGGCTCAAGAGATCCTCTTGCTTCAGCCTCCTAAGTAGCTGAGACTACAAGTGTATACCACCAAACCTGGATAATTTTTTTTTTTTTTGGGGATGGAGTCTTGCTCTGTCACCAGGCTGGAGTGCAGTGGTGCGATCTCGGCTCACTGCAACCTCCGCCTCCCAGGTTCAAGTAACTCTCCTGCCTCAGCCTCCGGAGTAGCTGGGACTACAAGTGTGTGCCACCATGCCTGGCTAATTTTTTGTATTTTTAGTAGAGACGGGGTTTCACCATGTTGGTCAGGCTGATCTGGAATTTCTGACCTCGTGATCCACCCGCCTCAGCCTTCCAAGATTACACACCTGTAATCGCATAATCTCACGCTGAGATTACAGGCGTGAGCCACTGGGCCCAGCCATGTTGGTTTTTTTTTTAAATTTTTATTTGTAGAGATAGGGTCTCAGTATGTTGCCCAGGTTGGTCTTGAACTCCTTGTCTCAAGTGATTCTCCCACCTTGGCCTCCCATAATTGGGAATATCGGTGTGAGCCACTGTGCCTGGCCTGTTTAAGTTTTCAAATAAGAAAATATTTATGTAAGAAAGATTTTAAAAATTTGTTATGAAAGCGAGGTATCTTGAATGGAAACTTCTAGAGGGCTGGATGTTTCCTGTATACCCAAGTCTCTGGCACATCAACATATATGTGCTGATCCAATCTGAAAGCACACTTTAGAAGTTCCTTTTTGTAATTATATTTGTCTAGCTGGGATAATTTTATTTGCTGAGAAATCATTTGTAGTATCATTTATAATTTGACATTTACGGAATTCTTATTTTCTGATAGTGCTTTTAATTTACTTTCTGTTTCAGTAGTCTTGACAGGTAAGTGTGTAGGCTTTTCTTTTTTTTTAATGGGTAAATAAATGTGACAAAGAGATAAAAAATATCTTTTCGAGGTCTTATGTAACTGCAATTAGTTAGCAAAGAGTAGAAATGATTGCTTATGACTTTACCTTTGTCATAATGCTTTCCTTCCCACTCGGACTCAGTGATTGCAGTAGTGCCTGACTGGATCTCTCTAAGTCCTTTGCTTCCTAAGTGGGAATTTTGAAGTGACATCTCGTCACTAGTCAGGACTGGGGACGAATGACTAGGGAGGTGGATCCTTTCTTTCTTCCAGTTTCTTTTGAGAAAGTTTCCCTGTGAGTTCCTCGGGGATCCTCCACCAGAGACCGACTCAGCGCCTCGCTCCATGTGCAACCATTAGGATGATGCTTGGGATGGGGCGACATGGGTGACACAGGTGACAGAGGGTGACAATATTCAGGAAAATGACTTCCGCCGAGGAGAATCTTAGAGAAACTGTTGAATTTTTGGAGGGTCAGATCGATATGCCTCATTTCTTGACAATGCGGATGTTGCTTCTCTCTCTCACCCAGCTCAAACTTCGTAAATTCTGAGACAGGGCAACCACTCATAAAGTGAGAGGAAACTGAGTTGATATGTTCTCCCCTCAACTAAGCAGCCTATGTTTTCTTTTCGATAGGAATGAGGATCTGGAATGATATGATAGTAATTATAATATGCAGAAGAGATTATGCCAGTCCAATGAAGATACATGTTTCCCCTTCTTTATTCTTTTGGCTGTTGTTGTTTTTATTGCCCTGCTGGAGAAAAGGAGAACAACCTCAACAGAGAGGCTTTGACGGGTACAGTATAGCTTATCAGGCTTTAAAGGAACTCGCTGAGGTTAGCCTTAGTTCAGATATGTCAGAGCTGTCAGAGGCCAGCCCCGAAATCTGTAAGACATTACAGGCTGAAAACCCAGCGAAGACGGCTGAAGGGCTTAGCGGGAATTCCAGCACACAGAAGAGCCTGGAGTGTCTCCACGCCTCGACCTGACCCTGGATAATACTTGGAGTTTGCTTTTTGTTGTTGTTGTTGCAGGATTACTAAGTTCTTTGGGTTTTGGTTCTTTGGCTCCTGAAATTGATCCATCACACTTGGGGGACAATTCATCATTGTGCAGGGGGAGTGAGGATGGCCTCTGCAGACAGCCCACCCCAGGCAGCTTGAGTGTTAGGGCTTAGCAAGCAGAGCCAACACAATCCTCTGTGTTAGCAAGGGAGGGGATGAATGTGGGCACGCAGAGATAACGTCTGCAGACGCTTTAAATGGTTAAAACGGTGTCAGAGATGTCAAGGCAAACCAACGCATGGCAACAAAACAGCTTTCTGAAATACGGCTTCTTTCTCTATCTTACCCACCCCTGGGTGAGTGAGAGCATGGAATACCCACCAAAGAGGCAGAAAAAATACTTTAATGGAAATAAATGGGATTTAGAATTGGAACTGTATGCCAAATTCACCAGTGGCCTTCAGAAACCACTTAACCCCTTTGACCCCTGGTCTTCCTATATAGTTGCATATTTTTGTCTTGGGTGAGTGTGATGCCTCACACCTGTAATTCAGCACTTTGAGAGGCTGAGGTGGGAGGACTGCTTGAGCCTGGGAGTTCGAGACCAGCCCTGGCAACATAGGGAGACCCCATTTCTACAAAAAATTTAAAAATTAGCCAGGTATGCTGATATGCCCCGATATTCTCAGCTACCAGGGAGGCTGAGGCAGGAGGGTTGCTTGAGCCTGGAAGGTGGAGGCTGCAGTGTGCCCTGGTCATGCCACTGCATTCCAGCCTAGGCAACAGAGCAAGGCCTTGTCACAAAAAAAGAAAAAAGCATTGTCTAAAAAAAAAAAAAAAAAAAAAATCCTATGGTGTAACATGATGGGTTTATTTCCTGTCTGTATAATCTTAGCTTTCTCACAGTTGTTCCATTTCTAACTAACACCCCAGTCCATGTAACTTCTCTTAGAGAGAGAGCTCACGTTGCATGAGACCATGTTTTTATTATTATTTTTTAAATTTAAAATCTAATAATCTCTGTTTCTGTCTCTCTCTCTTTGTCTGCCTCTCTTTCTGATTATTGTTCTTTTATTCTTGTTTATCTAAAAGTCAAATTTAAGATTCCAAAGTGCTGCTTCCAGGCTGGCCCTGAGAACTTTCTGCTGGTTTTGTAAGGAATACAGCAGAGGTCACGAGATAGGAAGGGTGAAGTGGAAGGAATTTGCTCAGATCTACTCTTGTTTTATTTTCCATGGAGTTTCACTGCAGTTTGTGTTATGAATACAGTCAGTTACACAGAGCCCCATGAAGTGAGGATATAGGTTGGCTTGCTTGTTTATATCCAGGAAGGCATACATTTTGTACTTTAAGATAAAAATCTCCCTTTTTTTGGATGAATGTGCTCTTTCAGTAATACATCCAAGCTGCAGAGGATGTGCAAACTACACATAAAATAAAACCATTTTGCTTTACTTTTAAGTCAATTAGTTCATTCTTCCACTTGTTCTCAGTCCAAAAATGCACTGACATTTCCTTCTTCGCATCACAGAAGGCCCAGCTTCTTTGCGTCTACTCCGTCCCACTATCCTTCACGGTCCCAGCTCACAGTCCTCGCTCCGCGAAGCCATCTTGCTCCAAACCAACTCATGGAGCTCTTGTTACGATACCTGGCTCATAGTGAACACTCCAGAAAGCTCAGCTGTTACTCCATGACTAAGTATTGCGAAGGACTCACAGCTTATTCCTGTACTATTCACTGGCACAGGAAACACTTTTATTAATGTTGTGTTATTTACTTTCTCCCTAGAAAATCTCATTGAGCTGGTAAGTATTAGGGTCCCTGCTTAAACAAATAAAATCTCCACGTAATTCTCATGTGTAGTCAGCGTTATTAAGCACTGATTTTTTTTTTTTTTTTTTTTTTTTTTTTTTTTTTTTTTTTTTTTTGTGATGGAGTTTCACTCTTGTTACCCAGGCTGGAGTGCAATGGTGCGATCTCGGCTCACTGCAACCTCCGCCTCCTGGGTTCAGGCAATTCTCTTCCCTCAACCTCCTGAGCAGCTGGGATTACAGGCATGCGCCACCATGCCCAGCTAATGTTTTGTATTTTTAGTAGAGACGGGGTTTCACCATGTTGACCAGGATGGTCTCGATCTCTTGACCTCGTGATCCACCTGCCTCAGCCTCCCAAGTGCTGGGATTACAGGCTTGAGCCACCATACCCGGCAGGAGACAGGGTTTCACCATGTTGGCCAGGCTGCTCTTGAACTCCCGATCTCAAGTGATCCACCCACCTTGGCCTCCCAAAGTGCTGGGATTACAGGCGTGAGGCATTGCGCTCAGCCAGCACTGATTTTTAAAAGTACTCATATGTTTCTTCTCACTTACAATTGTGAATGTCTTCTGTCCTCCATTCACTGCGAAATACCCGTAGGCACGTACATTGTTTATGCTTCCCTGTATCTTCCCCAAAGCCCTGCGTCTGGAGGCCACTGTCAATCTGAAAGGATGAGGTGAGTGTTCTGTGAAGTCACCTACATCTATAGGGAGAAAAATCACTCTCCATGAAATGGTTAAGACAGAAGTGGGGGACCAGGTGCGGTGGCTCATGCCTGTAATCCCAACACTTTGGGAGGCTGAGGCGGGCAGATCACCTGAGGTCAGGAGTTTGAGACCAGCCTGGCTAACATGGTGAAACCCTGTCTCTACTAAAAATACAAAAATTAGCCTGGTGTGGTGTCGGGTGCCTGTAATCCAAGCTACTCAGGAGGCTGAGGCAGGAGAATTGCTTGAACCCGGGAGGTGGCGGTTGCAGTGAGCCAAGATCGTGCCACTGCACTCCAGCCTGGGCGACAAGAGTGAAACTCCATCTCAAAAAAATAAAAATAAAAAAGAAACTGGTGGCTGTTGTTGCCTGCAGTAACACACAGCACCGATGCATTTAATCCCACAACGATCCTGTGCTGTCCTTACTTTACACCCCATTTGAAGGATTTGGAAAGTTGAAGCTCAGGGAAGCTAAGTGCTACACCCAAAATGAAGCCAAAAGTCCAGTCTCTGTTTAAGGATCACTATAGTTAGTACAAGCTCTTTGAGGGGACCTGAAAGTATCACACTATAGGCACTCCATAACTATTTGTTGAAGGAAAGAAGAAAGAAAAATGATAATAGTCTAGACCTGAACATACTGAATTTTCATAGAGAAGAAGCAAATCGTGGCTGCTTCTTCTCCTTCTTCTTTTTTTTTCACAGATTCTTGCTGTATTGCCCAGGCTGCAGTGTAGTGGCACAATCTCAGCTCACTGCAATCTCCACCTCCTGGGTTCAAGCAATTCTCCTGCCTCATCCTCCCAAGAAGCTGAGACTACCGCTGCCTGCCACCACATCTGACTAATTTTTTTGTGTGTTTTTAGTAGAGACCGGGTTTCACTATGTTGGCCAGGCTGGTCTTGAACTCCTGACTTTGTGATTCACCTGCCTCGGCCTCCCAAAGTGCTGGGATTACAGGCATGAGCCACCGCGCCCGGCCGGAACATGGCTTCTAAGGGATAGGAATAAATGTTACGGGGTTTGTTAGGGTGTGGGTTGGGTGACCAGATGTCCTGTTTGCCTGGGCCAGTCCCAGCTGATGCCTGTTGGAATGAGGAAAAAGTTCTCTTTTCATAGTCTGTGTTCGGATATTAAATTAGATGATCATTCTGAGTCTAGAAGTGCTGTGGAAAGAGGCAGCGTCTCTAAGTGCAAAGGGCAACACAGGGAAGTAGTATTAGATTCACTGGCATTTCCCTGAGGTCAACTTCTCCCCTTTGTGATGCATGAGTATTAGGATGGTTCAGTGCTGTGTGAAGACGTGGTCTCTTGCCTCTGCTCTGCGAAATGGATCCCAGGCATCCTTTCTCTTCTGGGAGCTTCCTAGGTACTCTGGTAGATTTGGTGACTGCACGAGATTGCCCCAGGCCATTGGGATTTCAGCTGTGCTGCCTCATCACCCTCAGAAGCACACCGATGGTCATCATCACATCTCCCACTGATTTAAGGTCTGAAAATATAAGGTTATCACCCAGAAAACCAGAATCCTTGCCTTGGTACTTACTAGTTTTCTCACTGTGCTTGCTCTTGCTCTGTCTGTGCGTAAAACTTTTTCTTTATTAAAAAAAAACCCTGCAAATAATATCAACCATAGTGATGTTGTAGGGATGCTGACTTATAGTAAAATGATGGGAAACCACTTGACAAATAATAGTCCATGTAAAGGTTCAAGGGCAATTGCTGGCATGGAGCATGTTCCAGGTATAGCTCAAAAGTCAGGTTATTATCCTAAGGCCTCATTTCCCTAGAGATGACCATGACCTTGCTTCCTATTTACTTCCTGGGTCGAAAGAGCTTGAGCTCTTTTGCAAACTCATCTGAAGATATATGTCCCCAAACATCGCAGAGGCCAGGTGTTTTCCACAGATCAGTGGAATTCCCCAGCTGCAAAACTTCCTCCTGCTACCGTTCTGCCAAAGCGTGAGGTTGCTGACCTTCAGGAAGACACATCTTAGGGGTCTCACTTTGCCCTCACTGGCATGTCTAAGGTGAGGGAAGAGGGGAAATTTTACTGTCATCCAGGTGTTAGAGGCTATTGTGAAAAACCTCTATCTTATTGATATAGGAAATGACATACTGTGTACTTCATCCTGACCTCTATAACTTGTTGTGGTAATTAAATTGTATTTTTAAAATTGCAGAGAATATGAAAAATGCTTTTTAATGGACTCATTTGACTTAATTTCATTTTTTACTTTCAAAAAAAATCATGTTTTAGAGACAGAGTCTCCCTCTGTCACTGGGGCTGCAGTGCAGTGGTACGATCATAGCTCACCATAGCCTCAAACTCCCTGGCTCAAGCAATCCTCCCACCTCATCCTCTGGAGTATCTGGGACTACAGACTTGTGACAGCATGCACAGCCTAATTTAATTTTCAAAAATTGTGTTTTCAAGGTGTACAGCATTATGTTTTGATATACATATACACAGTTAAATGGTTCCAACAGTCAAACCAATTATTAGGTTGGTGCAAAAGTAATTACGATTTTTGCCATTGACGTATCACAGCCATTTCTGCTGCAGCAGGTGAAGTGGGTCTGCAGCCTGCCTCCGTGGAAGACTGCGTGTCTCGCTCGGGGTAGCTGCAAAAACCAGCCTGCGTTTCCTAGAATCATGGCCTCCTACACCAGTGTCCCTGGCTGCTGAAGCCTGTAGGGGGCGCTGTGGGCTCTCCATTGGGAAAGCTGGAGGGGATGGGATTTGGAAGAAGCAAATAGTGATGGGAAGCGGATCGTGCCCAGGGTGCACTAGGACCAAAAAAGCAAAGGACTAGGAGGATTCAGACTTCGGGCTGATTGGAAAAATCCCACGTCTCCCTTTTCCTTTTAGATGTCTGTACCTTTCACTCATTTATCACGCTGGTAAAAAGAAAACCGGAGCTGGTCGTTCCTAAATCCTTTACAACTGCCCCTCCCGGGTTCTCTGTGTTTGCAGCTGTAAATGCTAAAGGTCAGTAGGGTTTAAAGCACATTTTTACCTCCTTGCCTCTTAGGAGCCCAAGCTGGTTCTGAAAAAAGTGTCCAGCAGGGAAAGATCCGCACCAATCTACCCACCATCGCCCCAAATAAACCAGGGCCCAGAGCTTTGCATTGCTTGCAGCTCCTGTGTCTGACGGGCTGCCCTCTGGGTTTTGGAGAGGCCTCGTTTCCAGTTTCCAGCCGGTTACTAAGACTGGTGCTGCCTCCAGGCTTGTTATCAGGAGGAGGACAGTTTAAACAGGGCTTATCACTGTGTATTCAATCAAGGTTTATGAGGGCTGATAAAGATGTCACCTAGCTGCTTCGTGTGTTCATTAAAACTCAATTCCCTGGTGGGGATAGAAATGCAAAGGGGTTTGTTTTAAAGTTTCTTCAACAAAAATTTTGGAGTAACTACATGTTGTTCTTTTGATAAAGATGGCGCTGTGGCTATCTGTGTGATCAGACCCAAAAAGGAGTGAGGACGGTCTTCTCCCGCAGCTCTCCTTGTAGCAGTGCATTTGACCTTCACCTTCCCTGACAGTACAACACTGTCTTTAATACCATAGTTTATCAAAATTGCTTATTTAAGAATTCAATGAACAGCACCACCCTTGGCCTAGGTGCAGCAGCAATAAGCCATTGTGTGCTTTTAATTTTGTGTCCTTTTATATTACTGGATCATTATAACAAGAAGATATTTGCTTTTAGTCTTTTATTTTAATAAAAGGTTTCTAACTAAATGTGTTTGACATAGTCCCTTTTTCATAGTCCCTCTTCCTCTTCTATTAGATAGAAAAAAACCCAAAATAGCCCACGTTTCCTTTACTCAACCCGTGTGTACATTTCACTAGAGCTGCAGGGAGCATAGTGCAAGAAATGGGCTTTGTGTTCATGAGCCTAACTGCTGCTTTATAATGAGACCCAACATCTCTCAATGGCTCATTGAATATATTTTCTGTTTAATATTACTAAAGAAGAATTGCAGAATGGAGTGTGAAAAATGTTTTAACTTTTCAGGGATTTCCCCCACCTCCAGTTCAAAAGGCACCATTGTTTGGTAACACCTTCTTCTTCTTCTTCTTTTTTTTTTTTTTTGGTAACATCTTTATTTATTTATTTATTTATTTTTTTGAGACAGAGTCTTGCCCTGTCGCCCAGGCTGGAGTGCAGTGGAATGTGCTTGGCTCACTGCAACTTTCGCCTCCCGGATTCAAGCAATTTTCCTGCCTTAGCCTCCCACGTAGCTGGGGCTACAGGCATATGCCACTGCACTCGGCTAATTTTTTGTATTTTCAGTAGGGACGGGGTTTCACCGTGTTGGCCAGGCTGGTCTCAAACTCCTGACCTCGTGATCTGCCCGCCTCAGCCTTTTGTTGACATCTTCTATCTTTACACCTAATAATGCTACTTGACCAGTTAAAGATAGGGATTTGGTAGCAGGCTGCATCAGACTTTATCTGCATCTGAACATTTTTAAAAAACAATATTCAAGTTTATTAAACAAATATTTAAAAGTATTATTTTTTTTTTGAGATGGAGTCTTACTATGTCACCCAGGCTGGAGTAGGGTGGCATGATCTCAGCTCACCGCAACACCCACATCCCAGGTTCAAGCGATTCTCCTGCCTCACTCTCCTGAGTAGCTGGGATTACAGATGTGTACCATATCTGGCTAATTTTTGTATTTTTAGTAAAGATGGGGTTTTACCATGTTGGCCAGGCTGGTCTTAAACTCCTGACCTCAGGTGATCCACCTGCCTTGGCTTCCTAAAGTGCTGTTATTACAGGTGTGAGCCACTGCACCCAGCTCATAAAGTATTTAACTTTCAACAGCTTCAAGGCTTATGTTGCTTCTAAATTTTGTATACAACTGAACTTTCAAATCTTCTGACACTGCTGAATTGATTCCACTCTGGATTCTAAGGTGTCAGTTTCCTCTTGCAAATGTTTCTTTGCTTTTTCTAACATTTCTTGTGTTTCTTCTTGAGAATGGCTAGTGAAAACATCACAATTTGATAAGATATCATTAAGCAGTCATCATCTGCAAGCATGACGTCATCACAAGCATCTTCTAAGTTTTGGAGTTGCTTCTGTATTACTTCTGATGTATTTTTTGTTGTTGTTGTTGTTTTTGTAGAGGCAGGGTCTCCCTCTGTTGCCCAGGCTGGTGTCAAACTCTGGTGATCCACCTGCCTGGCCTCCCAAAGTCCTGGGATTACAGGTGTGAGCCATCACACCTGGCCTTCTCTGATATGTGTTGCCCATTAACTATAAGTGTCTTGGGGGATAAAATCACTTGCTCATTTAATATTATTTAAATTTAATTTTTTTTTTCTTGAAACTGTGGACATGTCTTGTCTCCACCACTGGGGGTCAGGCTCAGTATGGGGAATTTTTGCTCATCCCATTCCACAATGCAGTTCCTGGGGGCAGCAGAGGGAAGAGGAATTAAATGGACTGAATAATGAGGAAGGATGGGAAGGTAGAGGTAGTGGGGTGGGAGGGGTGGAGAGACGCTGGGAAGTCAAAGGGAAGACTGGGGAGTAGTTAGGAGGAGGCAGCATTCAGGTTCAGACCCCAGGGAAATTCTAGTGTTGAGCGGAGGAATGCTCATGACTTTTTTGTGTTAGATGATGGCCAAATGCTGCAAGGTCCTGGATGAAATTGCTCATTCTCTTAGGTTGCATCTCCCCAGAAGACACTGAAACAAAGATTTCAGGGCAAAGTCGTTTGAGAGGAGACTTCAAGAAGCATCAGGGTCGATCCCAGCACTTTGGGAGGCCAAGGTAGGAGAACTGCTTGAACCTAGGAGTGCAGGACCAGCCTGGGCAACATAGTGGCATGCTGTTTCTAAAAATAAAAATAAAATAAAATAAAATAAAAAGAAGGAAAGGAAAGAAGAAAGAAAGAAAGAAAAGAGCCATCTGAAGCAATAATATAGTAATATCCTGGTTATTGGTCATTGTCTTTAAAACAACTTTCCATTGATATCTTCTGGGGAGAACAGGAGAGCACTGGTGTCAAAACTTGCTCTCCTGAAATCTAGATTACACAGGTCTCATAAATCTTTCCATCAGAAGATTTATGAAATCTCCAAGAATAGGTGTCAACCAGCTTGGAAGAAAATTCTGGAGACAAAAGAGCAATCATTTTTTAGGTTGGACCACATAAGTTTACCATTTTTTGGTCAAAAACAGTAGAATGAACAATTTCACTTGGTTTCACTTATAAGAAAAGTTCCATCTCTAACGTTCTCGATGGGGACTATGTGCAGAAATATGGGCATTGACAAGTCAGAATTAAAAAGTCATCTAGAAGGGCTGCACTCTGAATATAAAACGTCTTAGGAATATTTAAACCAGTTTGTTTTACTTATGTTTTCCTTCTTTATACATATAAGAATAATATTTTTAAAAACATTCTTTAAAGCCCTATTCATAGCTTGAAAAAAAATTCTTGCAGTAAAAGCATTCGCAAAAGTATGAAATAAAATTTGACATGACAAGGAAGCATCGTTATCATTAATTGGCAGCTTTACTTCCTTAGTGACATAAAATGATGACATCATAGCAATCAAAAAGTGTCTCAGATTTGGTGAAATACGATTTATTACCCCATGGACCTCAGAGGCAGAGGGTGAGGTTAATTGTAATTCTTGGTTTCAGGTCATATTTTCACCAGTGATTTGTGCTAGACCTATCTTTGATTTTATCATAAAATATTGGGTGATAATTATCTCACCCATATAGATAATGGAAGTGAGAAATGAGGATGAGAGGGAAAATTAGGGTAAGATATTCTAAAACCTTCCTAGTTTTAGATGTTGCAAATATCTTCTCTTATTTTATCTTTCTTTTAACTTAATCTATAGTATATTTTGTTAAACTAAACTTCCTAATTTTGATGTAATTGAGCTTTTTGACATAGTTGCCTTAGAGCTTATGTTTTTGTTTAAGGAGTCCTCTTCCTCTAGGTCACAAAGATTTTCTCCAACATTTTTCTTCTTTGGACTTTATAGTTTTATGTTTCATTCCTAAGCTTTTAGTCTGTCTTGAGTCCACCTTTGTTTGCAGCATTGGGTGGGGATTGAGTTTTATTTTTCATATAGTGAACAAGTTTTTCCCAGGCATCTGCAAAACGGACTTTCCACCATTCACTACGGTACTACCTTTATCCTATGCTAAATTCCCACATATGTGTGGGGCCATATCTGAAGTCTCCTTGAGTTCCATTGGTCAGTTTGTGTGTTCATGAATACATTACCACGCTGCTTTTATTATTATAGCTTTTAAATATATCTTAATATATGCTATAATAAATCTCGCTCTTCAATCTTTTATAAAGCCAATTAGGACTTTGGGAGGCTGAGGAAGGCAGATAACTTGAGGCCAGGAGTTTGAGACCATCCTGGACATTATGGTGAAATCCTGTCTCTAACAAAAATACGAAAAATTAGCTAGTCATGGTGGCACATGCCTGTGGTCCTAGCTACTTGGGAAGCTGTGGTAGGAGGATCCCTTCAACCTGGGGGACAGAGGTTGCAGTGGGCTGTGATTGCACCATTGCACTCCACTGTGAGTGACAGATTGAGACACTGTCTCAAAATAAATAAAGAAAGTTAGGTATTTTTGGTGGATATGTGTTCCCTATAAATTTTAGAATGTGTTTATTGAATTTCTTAAAAAGTCCAATTGGAATTGCACTAAATTTATAGATTAATTTGGCTCTCCCAAATATTCCAAATTCAGGCAATCAATCCAAGAGCGTGGCATAGCTCCCCATTAATTCAGCTCATTTTGTACATCCCTTGTTAGAGTTTAAAATGTTTTCCATCAAAAGATTTATGAAATCTTGACTTAGTAACTTGTCAGTTACTGTATATTTTTTGTTGCTATTATGAATAATACACTTTAAAAAGTGTTTCCTAGATGGTTATCATTAGTTTAGAGCAGAGATAGGCACACTTTTTCTTTAAAGGGCCAGATAGTAAATATTTTAAGCCTGGCAGCCATGTAAGTTCTCTGTTACATATTTTTCTTCTTCTTCTTTTTTTTTTTTTACAACCCTTTAATAAATGTAAAAACCATTCTTAGCTAGTGGGGCCTTACAAAAACAGGCCTTACAGGGCATTTAGCCAACAGCATCTTAGTTTTCTAGTTGCTAGTGTAGAAAAATGATATTGACTTATGTACATTGCTCTTTTATTATTCAGCATTGCTGACCTCTCTTATTAGTTCTAATGATTTGCCTGATTATTCTGTTAGTTTTTCTACATAGGTGATTATATCATCTTTTAATAATACAATTTTTATGTCTTCCCTTTTAATTCCTACCGCTATTACTTCTTTTCTTCTTGTAGGGTTGGCCAGGACTTTTCCTTGTAATGTTCAACAGATGTAGTGACAGTGGACAGTCTTATCTTGTTCTTATCTTAAAGGAAATACATCTAAACTTTTTTCTTAACTATAATGTTTACTGAAGACTTAATATATTACTTTTACAAAGTTAAGAAAGTTTCCTTCTATTCCTAGTTTGCTAGGGATTTTTTAAAAAATCATAATTAAGTAGTGACTTTTATCTGAAACTTTTCATCATTTGAGATAATGCAATTTACCCTTTGTAGGCCACTAGAGAGGTAAATTAATTTGATAGATTTCACAGATTGAACCATCCTTGCATTTCTAAGATAAACTTCAATTGATCAGGATTCAATTAGCTATTGTTTATTTAAGAATTTTATATCGGGGCCGGGTGCGGTGGCTCAAGCCTGTAATCCCAGCACTTTGGGAGGCCGAGGCGGGTGGATCACGAGGTCAAGAGATCGAGACCATCCTGGTCAACATGGTGAAACCCCATCTCTACTAAAAATACAAAACATTAGCTGGGCATGGTGGCGCGTGCCTGTAATCCCAGCTACTCAGGAGGCTGAGGCAGGAGAATTGCCTGAACCCAGGAGGCGGAGGTTGCGGTGAGCCGAGATCGTGCCATTGCACTCCAGCCTGGGTAACAAGAGCGAAACTCCGTCCCCCAAAAAAAAAAAAAAAAAGAATTTTATATCTACATTTCTAAGGGTAAGAGGCCTCTCTAATTTTCTTTTCTTATCATGTTCTTACCTGACATTGAAATCTAGATTACACAGCTCTCATTAAATGAACTGTGAACCTGTTTTATTTTCTGGCACAACTTGTATAATATAAGAATTAACTGTACTTTCAAAGTTTGCTAGACTTCCTCTGTAAATTATTTCAGGTGAAGTCTTTTTTTGTGAGGAAGGTTTTGTTAACTACCTTTTCAATTTCTTTCATGCTGATTGGCTTATTTAAATTTGCTATTTTTTCTTACATCAGTTTTGTCATTTTTTCCCCCTAGGAATTTATCCACGTCATTCTGGTCATAAAATGTATTAGTGAATAATTGTTAATAATATTTCTATAATTATTTTCTAATCTATTATATCTATTCTTTTCAGTCCTTTATTTTATTCATTTAGCTATTTTTTCTTCATCAGTCTTGCAAGATGTTTGCTACATTATTAGTCTTAAAAGAAAATAGCCCTTTAGTTTTGGTAAGATTCTCTCATTTTTGCCCCTTACTTCATCAATTTCTACCCTTCTCTGTATAATAATTTTCTTCCTTTTTGCTTTTAAAAATTTGTCCTGTTATACTTTACTTAATATTTTGAGTTGAATCTCACTGATGTATAACCTTTCTTGCTTCTTGATAGAATTGTGTGGCCAGGTGTGATGGCTCACGCCTGTAATCCCAGCACTTTGGGAGGCCAAGGTGGGTTAATCAGTTCAGGTTAGGAGTTCGAGACTAGACTGGCCAACGTGATGAAATCCTGTCTCTACTAAAAATACAAAAATTAGCTGGGCATGGTGGTACATGCCTGTAGTTTCAGCTACTTGGGAGGCTGAGGCATGAGAATCACTTGAACCCGGGAGGCGGAGGTTGTAGTGAGCAGAGACTCTGGGTGACAGAGCAAGACTCTGTCTCAAAAAAATAAAAAAAAACTTGTTTAAAAACATTAGCAGTGTTCTCCAAATTTTGACATGTATCCCTGTTACCATTTAATTCTATATATTTATTAATTTTTAAAAAATCAAGTTATTTAAAATGTTATTTAGTTGGAAAACAGTATTATTTTGTAATATACTTTTCAGTTTCCATGTATATAGTATTTTTAAGCAAATATTTTGTTTTTAAGTTTTAATTATGTTATTTTATGAATTTATTGAGGCTATTTTTATGGTCTAATAAATAATCTTGTTTTGCAAATGTTCTACATGCACATGAAAAGAATGTGTTTCTATGTTTGTTGAATGTAGAGTTTACATATTTTCTTTTTCTCTCTTTCTTCCTTTTTTTTTTTTTTGAGATGAAGTCTCGCTCTGTCGCCCAGGCTGGAGTGCAGTGGTACGATCTTGATTGACTGCAACCTCTGCCTCACAGGCTCAAGCAATTCTCCTACCTCAGCTTTCCAAGTAAACTAGGATTATGGGCGTGTGCCACCACGCCTGGCGAATTATTGTATTTTTAGTAGAGATGGGGTTTCACCATGTTGGCCAGGCTGATCTCGAACTCCTGATCTCAGGTGATCCACCCACCTCGGCCTCCCAAAGAGCTGGCCTGAGCCACCATGCCTGGCCGAGTTTATGTATTTCTTTTCTTTCTTTCTTTCTTTTTCTTAGATGGAGTTTCGCTCTTTTTGCCCAGGCCGGAATGCGAAGGAACGATCTCCACTCACCACAACCTCCACCTCCCAGGTTCAAGTGATTCTCCTGCCTCAGGCTCCAGAGTAGCTGGGATTACAGGGATGCACCACCACACCCAGATATTTTTGTATTTTTAGTAGAGACAGATGGGTTTCTCCATGTTGGTCAGGCTGGTCTCAAACTTTTGACCTCAGGTGATCCACTTGCCTCAGTGTCCCAAAGTGCTGGAATTACAGGCATGAGCCGCCATGCCCAGCTGAGTGTATATATTTCTAAAAGTTTGAGATTGTTAACTGTATTGAATGTCTCTTATTTTCTTTCTTATTAATCTATGTGTTTTTGATGGTTACGTCTTCCTTTCTTTTTTAAAATTTTATTTTGGCTGGGCTTGGTGGGCTCACACCTGTATTCCCAATACTTTGACATACTGAGGTGGGATTTAGTTTTAATTCTTAATTTTGGTTCTAAAATGTATAACCTGTGTGTGTGTGTGTGTGTGTGTGTGTGTGTGTGTGTGTGTGTATGTGTGTGTGTGTAGTGTTTATTTAAAATTCTTGGCCCATCTGTTTCCATTTTGCTTTAGCTGGTATCTGTGTTTAGTTCACTGTTTGTTGGAGACGTTCTCAGGTATCTAGTTATTTGTGCCTGTGAGCTCATGTTCACCTGGGAATAACAGCTGCTCTTCCTGGTAATGTGTTTGGGGAAAGGGATGGAGGCCAGACCCTGAGCCAAGTCTCTCTGAGTATTAGGGAGAGGGGATTAGGAAGCTCCAGTTCAGAGAGATTCCCTCCACTACTGTTAATGATTTCTTTTTCAGGAGTAATATCCACCAGGCAACTCCACTTCAGGAATGCTTCTTTAAACTCTTCGAAATAAGCAGCTCTACTAGAAGCTAGTTTCCTTAGTTTGTAGTACCCCAGCCATGGGCAACTGGTGTGTGGGGGACCATGGGTCCAGGCCCGTTTTTATTAACATCTCACTCCAGAAGGACTTTTGTGCCACCCTGATACTACCATTCTGACATGGGACAGGCTGAGGGCTGTTGCTGTCAATTTCTCTGGAGATGGGTGAAATATATATTTTTATTTTCATTTGGATTTCTTGATAACAAATTAGGTTGAGCTATACATACATATGTTATAAATGTGTGTGCATATACATAAATATATCCACATACACAGAGACACAGTATATATAAAATTTGCAACAAGGATTTCTTTTATGAATTGTTAATTCACTTTGCCCATTTTATCATTTATTTGTATTGTTGATAAAATCTCTTTGTATGTGATAGTTTTTCTTATATAGCTTTAGCATTTTCTCTCAATGCCTTTTACAAGTTTATTTATATTTCTTTGTTAAATAGCCTTCTTAATTTTTATATAGCTAAATATGTCTTTTATTTTTCATTTATGACCTCTGGGTTTTATGCCTCTACTTAATTTTAGTGATGCAAATAAAGCCCCTGACACATAGACAAATGAGAATTTTGAACAAATCTGTTATTTACTGGATATAAATGTTTTACTTTTACTATTTATTTATTTATTTTAGGCATGGGCATCTCCCTATGTTGCCCAGGCTGGTCTTGAGCTCCTGGGCTCAAGCAATCCTCCTGCCTCTGCTTTCCAAAGTGCTGGGATAACAGGTATGTGCCACCATGCCCAGCTTATTTTTACTTTTTAAAACTTGATGTTCTCACTTAGGCACAGTGTCTCACACCTGTGGGAGAATCACCTGAGGTCGGAAGTTCGAGACCACACTGACCAACATGGAGAAACCCCATATCTACTAAAAATACAAAAATTAACAAGGTGTGGTGTTGCATGCCTGTAATCCCAGCTACTTGGGAGACTGAGGCAGGAGAATTGCTTGAACCTGTGGGAGGTTGCGGTGAGCTGAGATCGCGCCATTTCACTTCAGCCTGGACAGCAAGGAGTGCAACTCCATCTCACAAAAAAAAACAAAAAAGCAACAACAAAAAAATGTGCTGCTCTTTTTTAAAAATGGAATCTTGTTATATTGCCCAAATAGAGTGCAATTGCTAGTCACAGGTGACTGTAGTGCACTGCAACCTTGAACTCCTGACCTCAAAGCAATCCTCTAGACTTAGCCAAGTAGGTATGTACCACCATGCCGAGCTGTTACCAGATTTTTAAATTTATAAAGTATATACTTGTTTACATAAACAATTTAAGCAATTTGAAGGGCTGTAAAGTTAATATTCTTCCCCTTCCTCATCATCAGTCTCTGAGAAAATTAATGTAAACACTTTTCTCACAAACATATATACCTATAGAAGCTTCTACCTCTCAAATCATTACCTTGAAAGTTTTTTTGTTTTGTTTTGGTTTGAGATGGAGTCTTGGGCCAGGCGCGGTGGCTCACGCCTGTAATCCCAGCACTTTGGGAGGCCGAGGCGGGTGGATCATAAGGTCAAGAGATCGAGACCATCCTGGTCAACATGGTGAAACCCCGTCTCTACTAAAAATACAAAAAATTAGCTGGGCATGGTGGCGCGTGCCTGTAATCCCAGCTACTCAGGAGGCTGAGGCAGGAGAATTGCCTGAACCCAGGAGGCGGAGGTTGCGGTGAGCCCAGATCGCGCCATTGCACTCCAGCCTGGGTAACAAGAGCGAAACTCCGTCTCAAAAAAAAAAAAGAAAAATATTAAAAATCTAAAAAAAGAAAAAATACTGAGATGGAGTCTTGTTTTGTTGCCCAGGCTGGCGTGCAGTGGCTTGATCTCAGCTCACTGTAACCTCCGCCTCCTGGGTTTAAGTGATTCTCCTGCCTCAGCCTCCTGAGTAGCTGGGATTACAGGCATGTTCCACCACACCCAGCTAATTTTGTATTTTTAGTAGAGACAGGGTTTCACCATATTGGCTGGGCTGGTCTCAAACTCTTGACCTCAAGTGATCTGCCCGCCTTGGCCTCCCAAAGTGTCGGAATTATAAGGGTGAGCCACTGCAACTGGCCTTGCAAGTTGTTTGTATTTTTATTTATTTATTGTATTTTTTTTTGAACTCCACGAGTTGTTTTTAAAAAGAAAGCATGGTATTTCTAGCTATCTCATCAGACCAATATTTATAATTTAATTCATTGTTTTCTTAGAAAAGTAATATTTTGGCTGGGGGCAGTGATATGGGTCTGTGGTCCCAGCTACCCAGGAGGCTGAGGCTGGAGGATCCCTTCAGCCTGAGACTCTGAAGGAGCAGTGTTCTATGACTGCACCTGTAAATAGCCACTGAACTCCAACCTGGGCAACACAGTGAAACCCTGTCTCAAACAATAATAATTAAAAACAACATTCTGTGATATGGATGTTCTACAATCTATGTATTTTCTTACTGATAGATACACTATTTTTTTCCAACTTTTGTGAATATAAATAACAATAAACCAGCAACAAATATCCTTCGATCAGTGGAAATGTATAGAGTCCAGAAATAGTTCAAAGAATATATAGCAACTTGATACATCATAAAAATAGTATTTCACTTCAGTGAAAAAAAGGCTGGGCGTGGTGGCTCATGCTTGTAATCTTAGCACTTTGGGAGGCCAAGGTGAGAGGATTGCTTGAGGTCCAGAGTTTGAGACTAACCTGGGCAACATGGTGAAACCTCATCCTAAAAACACAAAAAATTAGCTGAGCATGGTGGCGCACACCTATAGTCCCAGCTACTTGGGGGACCGATGCAGGAGGATTGTTTTAATGCTGGATATTGAGGCTGCGGTGAGCCAAGGTCGTGCCACTGCACTCTGGCCTGGGACTGAGACCTTGTCTCAAACAAAACAAAACCAAACCAACAAACAAAAAGATGATTTATTTAATAAGTAATGCTAGCATAACTAGCAATTTCCACAAGGGACAAAAATAACACTTCTTTTTTACACCATGTGTAGAAATAAGCTCCAGATACAATAAATGTAAAAAATTTAAAATATTAAGAGGCAATTTAGTGACTATTTTTAAATAATTTCAGAGTTGGGAATTTTTTTCTTTTAGAAATTTTGGAAACTTTAAAATCATAAAAGAAAAACATGCCTGTAATCCCAGCCCTTTGGGAGGCTGAGGCCGGTGGATCACCTGAGGTTAGGAGTTTAAAAACCACCCTGGCCAACATGGTGAAATCCCATCTTTAAAAAAAAAAATTAATGTTTTATGTCTCCACATGACATAGATAACTCTAAAGTTTTTTGCATGTCATTTTAAGGACAAATAAATGTTCAGGTCTTGTATTCTGTCTGATGAGGAATGGTGGAATCTTATTACTACAAAGCCTACATAACTATATCTGTACATAACTACACCTAACTATATATCGATACCTATATAACTATATCTGATATGTTGTAATGGGATTTTGTTCTAATAATTATATTTCTTAAAATTGCATCTCTAAAATCTGAAAATTTAACAATACTTCTTTTTGGGAATTACTGTGAGGAAAAGAGTTACATAGTTTATACTATTCCTCATTCTACAATATTTACATATATGGGTGTGGGTTGAACTTTCTTTGAGAGGGGATTTTGGAAATTTCATTAAGTAAGTGATGAAACTGTTATGATGGCCGAAGATAACTGAAGGGTCATTAGAGTTCTTTTGTTTGGCTTTTAGGTGGCAAAAAGTTTAGCTGTGGCCAACATATAAATATACAATTGGATAATTCTTTTAAAAACTTGACTTTGCTAACAGACACCAGATTTTTTTTCTTTGTTCTGGATGATGAGTTGTAAATGGATCAATAAAAAAAGTATTGATTTGTTCCACTGGCACACTAAAGGGACATTCAGTGTTTTAAATCTTTAACAAGACATTTATTGCCCTAATCACTAAAATCAGTGGTTATAAATTAGGATGTTTCCTGCAAAGTTAGGTTTATAACCAGCTTCTTGTTTAATCAGGAACTTTAAAGATGATCTAGTTTTAGTCTCATCTCATCTGTGAAATGAAGACACTGGGGCCAGAGGGATTAAGTCACTTCTCAGAGTTAATGAAGAACAAAGCCTGGACTAGAACCTTCCTGCTGTTTTTAAGTATTCTTCATAGGGAACCAGGATGCCAACAACAGGGGGCAGAAAAAGACTAGTGGCAAAGGCATTTGAACTGGGAATCTAGTAATGTCTTCCCAAAGATTTCCCGCTGCTGTTGCATACTGTATTTTATGGGCATTATCCACTTCTGTACAGTGTCTGTTGCTGCCTTGGAGAGGCCACTGAAAGCAGATGTCTGCAAGGCAGCATCCCGCCTGTCCATGACGAGTCCTGACGCTTCAAATGGCCATGCTTCTGTGCATCTGGACAATTGTGGAGTGAGCAGACAAGGCAGGGAGAGGTGACTTATCAGCTGTGATTGGGCAACATAAAAAGAGGGGCTTACTTATGTCATACATTCAGGCTGAACTCATCCTAACTGGGTCATTAAATTATCGACTTAACTTCAGTAATATAATTATCTTAGTAGACTCTACTTGGGCTTCTGAATCAAGGTAAATTGTGATTTTTTTCACACCTAAGTTGAAAAGATATGAAACAGAGGTGAGCAAATGGACAGCTTTAGGAAAGAGATTTGGTTGTGAAGTCTTGTGGGGGGATGATCAGGGAGAGGTGTGGGTTTGCATGAGGGCTGGAAGGAAGCAATTTATAATGTACACAGGGCCCTCTACAAATGGCTCCATTCTGTCTTGTAAGGATATGCATTGGTCAGAGGTTTTCAGGCTCACATAATGTTGGGGCCAGAGGATAACCTGTTTACTCATTAATATCTGTCCCTTGCTTTCTGCTCCTGCTGCTGTATTTGGGTTTCAGCTATTCATTATGCTGTTCTTGGAAATTGTCAATGGCCTTCTCCTTCGTCTCACTACTAGTGTCAATCTCCTTCCTGGACACTTTCTATGTGATTTCCAATATGACCTTTTTGAAAGCACAGGGAGATATTGATACACCTATTAGAATGGCTAAAATTAGAAACCAAAATAAAACAAAAAAATCATGAGGCCAAGGAGGGAGGATTACTTGAGGCCAGGAATTTGAGACCAGCCTGGGTAACATAGTGAGACCCCTGTCTCCACACGCAAAAGGTAGTAATTTAGGGACCAGGTGCAGTGGCTCATGCCTGTAATCCCAGTACTTTGGGAGGCCGGGGCGGGTGGATCACCTGAGGTCAGGAGTTCAAGACCAGCCTGACCAACATGGTGAAACCCTTTCTCTACTAAAAAATACAAAAATTAGCTGGACATCTTGGCAGGTGCCTGTGATCCCAGCTATTGGGGAGGCTGAGGCAGGAGAATTGCTTGAACCTGGGAGGCAGAGGTTGCAGTGAGCTGAGATTATACCATAGAGCAAGACTCCGTCTCAACAAAAAAAAGCTTTTGTGTGAATATGAGTTTTTATGTGAGTTTAAGTTTTATGTGATTGCATGGTTGAATGGTAAATATAAATTTCACTTTTTTTTTTTTTGAGATGGAGTTTCACTCTTATTGCCCAGGCTGGCGTGCCATGGCATGATCCCAGCTCATTGCAAACTCTTGCAAACTCTGCCTTACAGGTTCAAGAAATTCTCCTGTCTCAGCCTTCCAAGTAGCTGGGATTATAGGCATGCACCACCATACCTAGCTAATTTTTGTATTTTTAGTAGAGATGGGGTTTCACCATCTTGGCCAGGCTGGTCTTGAACTCCTGACCTCAAATGATCTGCCTGCCTCAGCCTCCCAAAGTGCTGGAATTACAGGCATAAGCCACCACACCTGGCCACAAAAACCTGTATGCAAATGTTTAAACAGGTTGATTTGTGATTGCCCCAAACGGGAAACAACCCAATTATTCTTCAAGTGGTAAATGGTTCTACAAACTATGGTACATCCATTACATGAAATATACTCAGCAATAAGAAAAAATGAACTCCCGATACCTGATATAACATGAATGAATCTCAAATGCACTATGCTAAGTGAAAAAACCAGGCTCTGAAAGTCATGCACCATATAATTTCATCTTTATGGCTTTCTGGAAGAGGTAAAACTACAGGAACAGAAAACAGATACAGTTGCCAGAGGTTGGGTGGAAATAGAAAAGTGATTGTTTATAAAGCCTGGGGCAATATTTTGGGTTGATAAAACTGTTTTCTTTTCTTTTTTTGAGACAGGGTCTCACTCTGTCACCCAAGCTGGAATGCAGTACGCCATCTTGCTTACTGCAACGTCCGCCTTCCGGGTTTAAGCGATTCTCCTGCCTCAGCCTCCTGAGTAGCTGGGGTTACAGGCAAGCATCATCATGCCTGGCTAAATTTTATATTTTTAGTAGAGTCAGGGTTCCACCTTATTGGCCAGGCTGGTCTTGAACTTCTGACCTCAAGTGATCCTCCCACCTCAGCCTTCCCGAGTGCTGGGATTACAGGTGTGAGCCTCTGTGCCTGGCCTGCTGGAACTGTTCTATATTTGCGTTGTGCGAGTAGTTACATGACTATAACCATTTGTCAGAACTCACAGAACTGCACACTAAAATGCATAAATTGTAATGTATGTAAATTATATCTCAATTTAAAAAAGATCCTTGTTAAAGTATAAGAGCCAATGAGATGTACCTGTTGAAGTTCAGCCTCTCGCCATGCCTCTGTCATTCTGCACTGAGCTGTATTGTAGAGTTGGGAACATCTTGGGCTGTGGGGTTATGGTGGCTTCCACTTTCCTCTCCCTAGGGGAGAAGCACATTTAGCCAACTGAGAACAAAGCCAGATATTCCTACCCAACGTTCTCCCATCCAACTATTAGCCAGGCCCAACCCTGCTTAGCTTCATGAGATCAGTCAGGATTGGATGCTTTCTGGGTGGTGTGGCAGTAGGACCTACCCAACTTTCTATCCGTAGAACCCTATCCCCTTCAGGTTCAGGAGCCTCTCGATTAATCTAGTGGGTTATTCATCAGAATGAACTGTAGGTTCATTGGTTATTTTTTCTTTAATTCCACAAAGTGAGTAGTTCAGATGCATTTTTGGGAATTACACTTTGTTTTGCATAGAAATGCATAATTTCCCTTGGAGGGAAATTAGGTTCTCTGGGCCCTGAGCTTACAACATCCTTCATTGTGCTTGCTGGGCTACCTGTTTCTTCTTTGGTGTTCCTGGTTTGTATTGAAGAATCCAGGGAAAAGACCTCACTGATCAGAGAATCACTCATGCCTTACTGTCCTGATTTTTGCTTCAGGACATGTGATCATCCTAAATGTAGCCTCCAGAGGTGTTGGGCTCACTGATGGTTCTGAGGCCATCTGAATTCCAGAGCAAGCAGCTGATTTGCTTTTTCCTTGACTTCCTGTTCCTGGTGACAGGTTTGATTATACTAGGTGTTAGAAGCCCAGTAAGAAATGAATGAAAATACAATTTAGTGACACATATTGACAAAACATTAACATTTCCCAAGTCTCTTGATTATGATGAAAAGGGGGCTTGTTCTTGGACTCTAAATTATTCCATAATTATTCCACTCTAAACTATAAACCATTACTTTTTGTTTTAATTTTCTCGCTTTAACCAAGGGGAATGTTAATTCATTTTCTCGGAGCGGAATTTAGAATTTCTCAGGATGCATCTGGATCCAGTTCTACTAACAAAAAATATTTCCAGTCTTAATTCTTTCTATATTAAAGATAGGACTGGCCACGCATGGTGGCTCATACTACAGGATTACAGATCCCAGAACTTTGGGAGGCCAAGGCAGGAGGAGCACCTGAGATCAGGACTTCAAGTCTAGCCTGGCCAACATGGTGAAATCCCGTCTCTACAAAAATACAAAAATTAGCCAGGCATGATGGCACATGCTAATTTCTTGGCTCATACCTGTAATCCCAGCTATTCAGGAGACTGAGGCAGGAGAATCGCTTGAACCCAGAAGGCGGAGGTTGCAGTGAGCCAAGATCACACCATTACACCTCCAGCCTGGGTGACAGAATGAGACTGTCTCAAAAAAAAAAAAAAAAAGACCAAGATTTCTCTGTGAGAGTAAACAAGAATGGTCACCATCTAAGCAGCACAGAAGAGAAAGCAGGGGCCTCCTTCCCGCCCCCCAGTTTAATGACAGGGAAGAGGAGGAATGGGGCAGAGGCCAAGATACAGCGTTTCCTGGAGCCCCAAGCCCTCATTAGGGCACTTTCTCTTCCTGCAATGAAGGCCAGCATTCTTCCGCAACTTTGCAGCTGACTCTGCTGCACAGATTTATTTTTCCTGAATCTAATGTGTCAGAAAATTCCAGGGCCAGGACTCTTGCTATTTCCAAGCCAACCTTTCACCCTAGAGTTTCCCAGTGATGTTCTTAAGGAAGCGAGACATTAGGTTTGCCTCACACCAGCTGATTCTACTGGCTCACGACAGGCTGTAGTTAATCCTCTTTTTGTTTGTTTGTTTTGAGACGGAGTCCTCTCTGTCACCCAGGCTGGAGAGCAGTGGCATGATCTCAGCTCACTATAGCCTCTGCCTCCTTGGTTCAAGTGATCCTCCTGCCTCAGCCTCCTGAGTAGATGGGACTACAGGTGTACAACTCCATACCCAGCTAATTTTTGTATTTTTAAGTAGAGACGGAGTTTTGCCATGCTGGTCAGTCTGGTCTTGAACTCCTGATCACAGGTGATCTTCCTGCCTCGGCCTCCCAAAGTGCTGGGATTACAGGCGTGAGCCACTGTGTCCCGCCTGGTTGCGGTTAATTCTGCAACTGCTGCCTTGATGGGCCGCATGGGAAACAATGTTCTTCAACTAAACAGGTGAGATGGCAATGCCAAAGGAACCCCACAAGCACCCACCTGAGCACTCTCACTGGTCCCCCACCCCACAGGGGTGTTGTCCCAACGTCTCAAGGCTAGTTTCATGCCATCTTTGACAAGAATTTTCTCCAAGCCCTTGCTTTTCACTTGGGTGGCATGTTTCTTCCATAAGACCTAAGCTCCTAGTTGTATTTCTTTGGAAACCTCCACGGTGCTTAATGCAATCCCTAGCACGTATTTTAAGTGGCATACTTGGGGCTGTTCTGCAGTCTGCCTGGGGCTTGGAGCCAGTTTCATCTTTTTTAGAGCATAGAATCAATTGTGGGCAGATAGGGGCCTTTCAGCTTTAGGGACTCTAAACTCTCTATGAGGGTTGGCTGGGTGTTTCTAGATGTTCACTCCCACTAATGGTGTGTTTTCTTTGCCTGCCTGTAGCTGTTTCTGCCTCTCCTAGTTTTGCCACCATTTGGTGATATTGACAATAAAAATAACAACGGCAGCAAGAGGACTGAGGGGCAGTATAATATAGCGTGGATTCTGCAGGCCGAGTACCTGGGTTCACATTCTATTTCTGCTGCTTACTAATTGTGTGACCTTGGGCAAGTTGCCTAACCCCTCTGTGCTTCAGTTTCTCATCTGTAATAGTCTCTATTTCATATGGTTGTCATGAATTAGAAATGAGTGAATATGTGTAAATTCTTAAAACTTCTGTCATCTATTATTTTTATTCTTAGTATACCATTTATTGGATGCTCACTAAATGTCAGGAACTATTAAAAGTAGCTCATAGTTATTTTATTTAAATCCTTACAACACCCTTGTGAGGTATAAAGGTAAGGACACTAAGGCTTACCTTTATACCCATTTTCAAGGTAAGGACACTAAGGTTTGGTAACTCATTCAGATCATTCCACTTGTGAGTGGTAGAACCAGAATACAAACCCAGGGCTGCCTGTATCTGATGCCTTGCTCTTTTTTTGAAAAAATTATTAATTTTTATATATGCATAATTTTATTTATTTATTTATTTATTTATTTGAGATGGAGTCTCGCTCTGTGGCCCAGGCTGGAGTACAGTGGCACAGTCTTGGCTCGCTGCAACCTCTGCCTCCCAGGTTCAAGTGATTCTTCTGCCTCAGCCTGCCGAGTAGCTGGGACTACAGGCGTGCACCACCATGCCCCACTGATTTTTGTAATTTTAGTAGATGTGGGGTTTCACCTTATTGGCCAGGCTGGTCTTGAACTCCTAACCTCATGATCCACCTGCCTCAGCTTCCCAAAGTGCTGGGATTACAGGCATGAGCAATCGCACCTGGCCATTTTTTCAGTTTTTAAGACTGGGTCTCCCTATGTTGCCCAGGCTGGTCTTGAACTCCTGAGCTCAAGTGATCATCCCACCTCAGCCTTTTGAAGTGCTGGGATTATAGGTGGGAACCATTGCACCAGCCTGATGACTTGGTCTTTTTTTTTTTTATATATATATTATTGCAATGGAGTGTCACCATGTTGGCCAGGCTGGTCTCGAACTCCTGACCTCAGGTGATCCACCCATCTTGGCATCCCAAAGTGCTGGGATTACAGGCGTGAGCCACCGTGCCCGGCCAATGACTTGGTCTTAATCAGTTTCCTAATATATCTTCTTGTATTCACGTGGCCAATCATAAATATGGTACATTAGTTCTTGTAGCTCCTTTCCTTTTAATCTGCATTTGGAGAGACATGTCATGACTCTATTTTTTTCTCTTCTTCCATGATCTCTTTTCTTCCATTATGGATGGCAAAAATACCTTGTCAATGTTTTGGAGTGACTGAAAGCTGAGGTAACCGTCTCAGCCCACAGATGCTAAGGTCTTCAGGATGTCTGAGTTCCTCAGGGAGTCAGCATTTGTGAAGTCTAGGCTGCCCAGGGCAGGAGGAGATTTTGGATGACAGAGAAGGTTTGTGATTACACGTTTGTCTTTATTTCCAAATTGCTTCTATGACTGGTTGATCAAGTGGTCTAGATTCTGAGGCTGCAGACCTACCCGATGCCCATGTCCGTGGTCTCATTAGTTTGTGGTACCTGATATAGGTTAGATAGATCTAGGATTAAATGTTTCTTTCTGCACTTTTGGGCAAACCTACAAAGTCCTTTAACCTCCCTGCAGTTCTCTGAAAAGAAAAAGAATAACACTTGGCAGGGCGCAGTGGTGCACGCCTGTAATCCCTGCACTTTGGGAGGCCGAGGCGGGCGGATCATGAGGTCAAGAGATCAAGACCATCCTGACCAACATAGTGAAACCCCGTCTCTACTAAAAAATACAAAAATTAGCTGGGCGCAGTGGCACGTGCCTATAGTCCAGGCTACTCCAGAGGCTGAGGCAGAAGAATTGCTTGAACCTAGTAGGTGGAGGTTGCAGTGAGCCGAGATCGCACCACTGCACTTCAGCCCGGCCCCTGGCGACACAGCGAGACTCTATCTCAAAAAAAAAAAAAAAAAAAAAAGAATAACACTTGATTTATCAGGTTGGGAGAGGGTTAAAAAATATATGTGGAAGCTTTTAGCCGGCATTCAAGAAGTGTTCGCTTCTCTAGTTCTAGTCTGTAGCTACAAAGGTTAGCAAGAATTTTACAATGAATAATAGGATATTTTACGTATCAGACTTAGCCATTGTCACTAAGTAGAAAACATTCAGTGTGTGTCCTCCAGGCCTGCAGTAGGATGATTGAGCACTATCCAGGGAGAACTAGCTAGATGAATTAAGTACTTATAGATCCTCCTAGCTCCCACATGAGAGACAGATTTTCTCCATTTTGCACATGAGGAAACAGGTTCAGAGAAATAAAAGTTTTCCAAGGTCATACAGCTAGTTAGGCTGTAAAGAAAGAAGTGCCATCTTTATATGAAAGGAAAAGAACAAATGTTATTCATTTGTCATGTTTGTTGATCATTTTGACGTGTGGCTGGCACAGATTTAGGTGTTATGTATATAAAGCGAAGAAATATACATAGAAACTTACATTTTAGTTGAAGAGATAATCACAAAATTGCAAACTTAAAAGCCCGAACTCTGGCTGGGCCCGGTGACTCACGCCCATAATCCCAGCACTTTGGGAGACCGAGGAGGGCAGATCACCGGAGGCTGGATGTTTGAGACCAGCCTGACCAACATGGAGAAACCCTGTCTCTACTAAAAATATAAAATTAGCCGGGCATAGCGGTACATGCCTGTCATCCCAGCTACTCTGGAGGGTGAGTCAGGAGAATTGCTTGAATCCAGGAGGCAGAGGCTGCAGTGAGCTGAGATTCAGCCACTACACTCTACCCTGGGTGACAGAGTGAGATCTTATCTCCAGAAAAAAACTAAAACCTGAACTCTGCTGGCCTCTCATTATAATACACTCGAAAATTCTGGGCTGAGTGTGCTGGCTCATGCCTATAATCCCAGCACTTTGGGAGGCCAAGGCAGGCGGACTACCTGGGGCCAGGAGTTCAAGACCAGGTTGGCCAACGTGGCGAAATCCTGTCTCTACCAAAAATACAAAAATTAGCCAGGTGTGATGGTGCTAATCGGGAGGCTGAGGCAGGAGAATCACTTGGACCTGGGAGGCAGAAGTTGAAGTAAGCCAAGATTGCGCCATTGCACTTCCAGCCTGGGTGACAGAACAAGACTCTGTTTAAAAAAAAAAAGGAAAGCTGGATAAGACAAAATTTAATATACTATAACATAGATAATAAAATATATTATAATTATAGATAATATAATATATAATTACATATATGATATATTATATTTAATATATTTTTAATATATTTAATAGAATTATATATTACAGAATTTTTTATGTATAATTATATAATTATACATTAATTACATATAATTATATATCATATACAATAATTACATATATATAATACATAAGATATATATATTATCTATATATACACATATATATATAATGTGTGTATATATATATATTATATATATATATATGGAGAGAGAGAGAGGGAAGGTCTCTTTCTGTCACCTACCCAAGCTGGAGTGCAGTGGTGTGGTCATGGTTCCCTACTGCCTCCTGCCTCCATCTTCTGGGCTCAACTGATCCTCCCATCTCAGCCCCCCCAGGCCCCACCCCAGCTGAGTAGCTGGGATTACAGGTGAGCACCACCACACCTGGCTACTAATTTTTTGTATTTTTTGTAGATATGGGGTTTCACCATGTTACCCGGGCTGTTCTTGAGCTCCTGGCCTCAAGTGATCCGCCCACCTCTGCATCCCCAAGTAGTGGGATTATACGTGAACAGAAATATTTTATTTATTTATTTATTTATTTATTTATTTATTTTTGAGACGGAGTTTCACTCATGTTACCCAGGCTGGAGTGCAATGGCGCGATCTCGGCTCACCGCAACCTCCGCCTCCTGGGTTCAGGCAATTCTCCTGCCTCAGCCTCCTGAGTAGCTGGGATTACAGGCACGCACCACCATGCCCAGCTAATGTTTTGTATTTTTTTGTAGAGATGGGGTTTCACCATGTTGACCAGGATGGTCTTGATCTCTTGACCTCGTGATCCCCCCGCCTCGGCCTCCCAAAGTGCTTGGATTACAGGCTTGAGCCACCGCGCCCGGCCAGAAATATTTTAAATTGTATAACTGAGCTCATAAAAATGTAAAGGGAACCTTCAAGTTCCAAAAGAAGAAGAGGACACTAAAACACAAAGTGGTGACCGTGAGGGCTGATGCTGTGGCTATCTTGGGGATGGGAGGTTGGTGTCTCCCTGACTTTCAAGCACAGCTTTGATGCCAGAGGAATGGAGGGGATCTGAAGCCCGCATCCATCTAGGACATTCAAAGGGTCACACTCTCAATGAAAGGATGGACTTGGCCGGGCACGGTGGCTCACACCTGTAATCCCAGCACTTTAGGAGGCCGAGGTGGGAGGATCACGAGGTCAGGAGTTCAAGATCAGCCTGGCCAAGATGGTGAAACCTCGTCTCTACTAAAAATATAAAAATTAGCAGGGCGTGGTGGCAGGCACCTGTAATCCCAGCTACTTGGGAGGCTGAGGCAGGAGAATTGTTTGAACCCAGGAGGTGGAGGTTACAGTGAGCCAAGAATGTGCCACTACACTCTAGCCTAGGTGACAGAGCAAAACTCTGTCTCGAAAAAGAAAATAAAAAGAATGGACTTAAGGATGGAGGATTAATCCCTCAGCAAAGTCAGACAATGAGGGAACTTAACCTGGGATCTGGGGAGAATAAGATGTGTTTTATGAAAATCCAATAATAGGCCAGGTGCAGTGGCTCATACCTGTAATCCCAGCACTTTGGGAGGATGAGGTGGGTGGACCACTTGAGGTCAGGAGTTCCAGACCAGCTTGGCCAACATGGTGAAACCCTGTCTCTACCAAAAATACAAAAATTAGCTGGATATGGTGGCACACACTTGTAATCCCAGTTACACAGGGGGCTGAGGCAGGAAAATCACTTAAACCCGGGAAGCAGAGGTTGCAGTGAGCCAAGATTGTGCCTCTGCACTCCAGCCTGGGTGACAGAGTAAGACTCTATCTCAGCCGGGCGCGGTGGCTCACGCCTGTAATCCCAGCACTTTGGGAGG
>NW_022436969.1:9763177-9772076 GCF_009761245.1 Sapajus apella | reverse complement strand
AAAAAAAAAAAAAAAAAAAAAAAAAGACTCTATCTCAAAAACTCCAAAATAATGAGTTCCTTACATGAATTTGGGGTTTAAACTGATATTACCCCATGTGAACCAGGAGCCTCTAAAGCCAACTTCTTAATGCAAAAATAGTGCTTCGATGATACTACCCTTGGAGCAGCTGGTGGAAGCAGTTGCAAAACTGATCTGGAGGGATATGCCATCAGTCCAGGCTGCATAGGAGTCACACAGATCAAGCCCCATAGAACGCCGGGTTACAACACACACATGCACGCACGCACTGCATACTACGAACCAGCATCAGCACACGCAGCACGCACGGTGCTTGTGGAGGATGTCATGGAGCAGCAAAAGCCTGAGCCTTCATGGGTTGAGGTTTAAAGGCTGAAGTGATCTGGGGTTGGCTCCAGGTGAACATGTGGATTCTTGGCATGAACAAAGACAGGGAGGTAGGTCTCTACACATCATGCTTCAGGGTGGCACGTTGTTAAGAGCAGCAGGTAGTGAAAGTTTTGTTTAGGGATTTGCAAGGGATGCGACTGAAATACTAAAGGGTGGCCAAGTTGTGAAGGACTTTGAATGTTTTACCAAGGTGCGGAGAGGTGAGATGATGAAAGTTTTCAAAGAGGTATTTCTAGAATTTCTGAAGATGCAAAACAAGAGCTAGAAAGGAAGAGTAGGCTCGGCATCTGGTGGGACGTGCGGCAGGTGGGAGAGAAGGATAGGGAAAGGGTAGCTCAACTGGGAGCCGGAGCTGGAGGAGAGCATGGAGATCGCTTTAATCCAGAGGGTTCAGACTGTGTCCTGCAAAACCAGAGGACTCCTCTGAGGTACCTCAGTGGGCTCAGCGCGGGGGAATAGTTTGCTTATTATACTTCATGCAACTTGGCTTCGCATAAGATTTTATTTGAAAAACTTTGACAAAAATAGGGTAGCCTTTTTTAAAAAAAATATATGTATTTAAGTAGAGACCGAGTTTGCTCTGTTGCCCAGGCTGGAGCACAGTGGTGCAATCATAGCTTACTGCAGCCTTGACTTCCTGGGTTTAAAGGGATTCTCTCACCTCAGCCTCTCAAGTAGCTGGGACCACAAGTGCAGGCCACCACACCTGGCTAACATTTAAACTTTTTTTAGAGATGGAGTCTTGCTATGTTGCCCAAGCTGGCCTCCAACTCAGGCTCAAGTGATCCTCCTGCCTTAGCCTCCCAGAATGCTAGGATTATAGGCCCAGCTTCATTTTATTTTTTAAAGCAAAGGAGTAAGCTAGAGCCTAAGGTGAAAATATCTGAGGGGAGAGGGTATTGGGATAATACAGTTTCCCTGTAGAGAATCATGTACAATTCGGTGCTTAGTACATATTTTTCTTTCCTTTTTTTTTTTTTTTTTTTTTTTTTTTTTTTTTTCCAGGAGACGCTAGTCTTTCAGGATCACTTAGTACATAATTTTCTTTGGAGAGGGATGTGATGCCTGTCAGTCAGCCCCTCCAGAGAATTCTGTGTGGCATTTTGTCAGCTCCGTGAAGTCGTCTTCAACCCTCTCAGATTTCCCATAACCACAATAACATCTAAAGGAAGCCCCCACACTTGGTGAGACCTGTCCAACTACCCGAAGAAAGACAGATGGGCATCAAAACTAGGAGTCTAAGGGCTGAGTGCTGTGGCTCACGCCTGTAATCCCAGCTAATTGGGAGGCTAAGATGGGAGGACCCTTTGAGGCCAGGAGTTTGAGACCAGCTTGGGCAACATAGTGAGACCCTGTCTCAAAAAACAAAAGAATCTAAGACTCTGTTTATCCCACAGATATCCATGAGTGCAGAGTTTTGTGCTAGAAGCAGCACGTTTGCAGGTGAGACCTGCCCTTTGGTCTGGAGGAGCCATCCTTTCTCCCCGCTGCTAGGGCTGTCATTTCCACTCTGCAGCCAGGGAGAGTCAAAGAGGTTGAACCTGAACAGAAGGAAAGAAAAGCGCAGGAGGATTTGCATGTGCTTCGTGTCCAGCGTGCTCTAACCTAGCTTCCTTACGTCTTTGGCAGAGGAGGTAAAATGAGCAGTAGAAGCGTGGGGAAATTGGGGCCCCTGAGTTGGGTCTAAACTACTAAGAGATGCAAATTGATAAATAAACACTAAAACGATGAGGTTTTGCTAATCCTTTGACAAAGGACAAATTGCAAATCTAACCTCACTGCCAGGAAGCCTGCCTCAGTTGAACAAAGGCAGTATTTTTAGCTGCTGTTGTATTTGCAAACTGGCTGTGCTGGTCAGTTAAGTGGATTTACTCTCACCTGCCTCCCGGGGGGGCGTGGCAGGTAATCCTTCCTTTCTCTAAACGTCTCAGCGAACTGGTCACCTGATCTGACCAGGAAAGGCCTGGGAGGATGTACCAAATTTTAGCCACTTTAGGATAACTGCCAAATTGCCCATGGACAAAAGGGCCAGTGTACAAAGGGGCAGGGGCTGGCAGTGGCTGCCCATCCAGCTCAGGATTCGTAAAAGGCCTTGGGCGCCCCAGCCTCTCTCCCACCACCGCACGCCAGGGTTTGAGGCCTTCTCTAGGGAGAGGTGGTTGTCAGCGCTCCTGGGTGCTAGTGATGTTCTGACAAGGTGTCTGTCACCCGGGGCCTTGCTGTGGGATGCAGCCTGCTCCCTGTGGACTCTGCCCTCCCCCACTTCCCCAGGAAGGCCTTCTCCAGCTCAAGGTGTCAGCTCATTCATTATTCCAACTGACCTGCAGAGGAGAGTGTGGCGCTGAGATGACACCTTCACAGACAGCGCAGGCCCAAAGCTAGTCACCTGGGGAAGTTGCAGAGAAGTCCCAGTCTCTGTGGCCTCTGGCCTCCTTTACCTTCTCCCGGCTCTGCCTTGTGTCAGCCCACTTCCTCCTCCTTAAAGGCATCCTTCTGGCTGGGCTACAGTGTGGCTCCCTAAGGGAGGAAATGGCAGTTTTTTTGGAGCAACGGGCCCTCTTTAGACACACCCTGCTGTGATTTCACACACACGAGTCTTGCTCAGGAGAACACAGACTGGGTCTCTTTACGGCGTCAGAATTCCAAAGCATCTTCACACTCCAGGGTTTGAAGCCCAGGGAAAACCTTTGAAATCATTTCTGGAGATGCTACCCAGGAATGGGTGATTTAAAACACAGACTCAGAAGTGACAGAGAATAAGTGCAGCTCAGCCCTGACAGCGCCTTTGAGAGGGCGCCTGGGCGGCGTTTGGAAGCCTGTCCACATCCTGAGATGCAGTTTTTTTCTACTCTGCCCTATTCCACGTGGGACTGCAGACACAGACTCTTGGTTCTGTGACCATCTGACTCATATGTTAAGACTCAGGACAAATTTTTTGTCTGTTTGGCTGGGCATGGTGGCTCATGCTGTAATCCTAGCAGTTTGGAAGGCCAATGCGAGTGGATGGCTTGAATTTGAGACCAGCCTGGGTGACAAGGAGAAATCCTGTTTCTACTAAAAAACAGAAAAATTAGCTGGGACTAGTGGCGCACGCCTGTGGTCCCAGCTACTCGGGAGCCCGAGGTAGGAGAATCCCTTGAGCCGGGAGGTGGAGGTTGCAGTGACCTGAGATCATGCCACTGTACTCCAGCCTGGTCAACAGAGGGAGACCCTGTCACACAAAAAAGTATGTATATATATTCTGACTGTTCAGGCTCAGATGCCTACTTTATGGCCCCAACTCAAAGGCTGCCACTTAGGACTGAATCTCCAGGGGACTGCCACAGAGGTAGAGGGTGAGGGTAGGGGAACGGGGCTGAGCTGCTGAAAACCCTTCTTGGTTTTTGCCTGAGGCTCAGTCACAAAGCCCGCTCCCTCTATGAAGGACACTCCTTTGCTCCTGCTGGCTTTTTTGGAGCGTCCACTCTTGAGGGCTCCCCGTCCTGCCTTTTGGAGGATGATAATTATACAGGTTCCGGGTCCCATGTCCCTGCCACTGGTCTTGTCCAGGTCCTCCTCCAAGTCTCTGTGCCAAATCCACCTTCCAGCCTCCATCTTGGTGGCAGCACCTGCAGGCTGGCCTCTTGCCGTTGGCCCTGTCTGTCTCCTGGCTTCCTGGGGCGCACACTCTGTGGGTTCTCCTCCCTCCTCCTGGCCCGTTACCAGCTCCTGCTACTCCCTTGTCCTCACTCAGCTCCTACACATCCTTCAGGGTCTGAGTGGAGCTTCCTCAGAGAGGAGTTGCCCAAAACGTCTGCATCTGCCCTGGCCCAAAGGATGTTCGCTCTCTCATTCTCTCATTGCATCCTGCTCCTTCCCTCCAACAAGCTTCCATTGGTCATTCGCTTATATTTACATAGATTTACCATCTCCTTCTGTCTTTCAGACTAAACTCCATGGTGGAGACCATGTCTCTGTTGTTCAGATGCTATAGCAATGGCTTGCACAGGGCTTGGTGGATAGTAGGTGCTCGGTAAATACTTGTTGAAGGAGTGAATGGATGGCTGAATGCATGCTTACCGTGTACCATGTGATGCTGAGCGATTCTATATGTTACCTTATTTACGCCTCTTGTAGAGCTTGTGGAGCAAGTGTTATGATCATTTTACAGGTGAAGAAACCGAGGGTTAGAGAAGTTAAGTGACTTCCTTAAGGTCACAGTTGATGTCAGTGCTGAGATTAGAACTCATACTAGACTCTGTTTCTTGTAACCGCTCACTGGGGAAGGTGGGGTTGCATTCCTCCGACATTGTTTCCGTCTTATCAGTTTCTTACTCAAGAACTTTGATGGTTCCCTATTATTCATTGTATCCCTATCCAACTCTTTGCCCAACCTTCAGAGCTGGACACTGATGACTCTGATGTCTTTTTACTCTTTAACACAGAATTGAAACTTCAGATAAGCAAATTAAGGACAGTTTAATTGTGGTAAGTTTCCATTTTCTTCATGTTTGCTTAGGCAGCTAAGCATGCAGGTTCTAGATCAATCAGTCTAGGTTTCAACTGTGGCTTTATCATCTCTGTGATCCTCCCTCTTTTGTCTTTGAATTTGAGAGGCTCTTTAAAACTACCATTTCTTAATCTTATGCAAAAAATGTATCTTTAGGCCAGGCGCAGTGGCTCACGCCCGTAATCCCAGCACTTTGGGAGGCCGAGGTGGGCGGATCCCAAGGTCAGGAGATAGAGACCAGCCTGGCCAACGTGCTGAAACCCCGTCTCTATCAAAAATACAAAAAAATTAGCTGGGTGTGGTGGCTCACGCTTGTAGTCCTAGCTACTCAGGAGGCTGAGGCAGGAGAATTGCTTGAACCCAGGAGGTGGAGATTGCAGTGAGCTGAGATTGTGCCATTGCACTACAGCCTGGGCGACAGTGTGAGACTCCGTTTCAAAAAAAAAAAAAAATTATCTTACTTAAGAATGTAATGCAAATTTTAGTTGAAAGGCAGGGAGATAACTGGTATTTCTTAAACCCTTCTCTCTCTTAATTCTTTAGTACAGAGGCTGACTTTACTCTTGTTTTTTTTTTCTTTGAGACAGGGTCTCACTCTGTCACTCAGGCTGGAGTGTAGTGAGATCATCATGCTCATTGCAGTCTCGACCTCCTGGGCTCAAGAGATCCTCCCAGCCTCCTGAGTAAATGGCACCACAAGTGAGCACCACCATGCCCAGCTAATTTTTAATTTTATCTAGAGACGAGGGTGTCCCTATGTTGCCCAGTTTTCTCTTTCTAATTGTGATGTAATTGTAGTTAGGAATTGATGTAAGATCATGAGGAAAATGCAAGTCAAAACCAAAACAAATACTACTTCCCTTCCATTAGGATGAGTATTACAAGAACACACACACACACACACACACACACACCCCAGAAAATAACAGGTGTTGGTGGGAATGTGGAGAAACTGGAAGCCTTGTGCATTGCTGGTGGGAATGTAAAATGGTGTGTCCACTGTGGAAAACAGTATTTTTGAAATCTTCAAAAAGTAGACATAGGCTGGGTGCAGTGGCTCAGCCTTGCAATCCCAGCACTTTGGGAGGCCAAGGTGGGCAGATCACTTGAGATCAGGAGTTTGTGACCAACTGGAGTCTACTCTTTGAATCTACCAGAATCTACTCTTTGAACTGTGTTTAACTCTTCCTTTGACAACTATGTGCTTAAATCATACTGTTTTTTTCTGGGTTCTCTGAGTATGTTATCTTCTTCCATGCTAATGTGTTTCCGGAAAGGCTATTTTCCTTGACTGAAAGCATCTTCTGTACCCAAGTCTTGCAAAAGCCTTGCTCATCCTTCAAGTCTCATCCAAAGGTCACCACCTTGTGTAGCCTTCCTTCTCCTCCCCAGCAGAGCTCCTCCCTCCCTCTCTGTGCTCTTTTAACCTCCCAGGGGCAGTACTTACCACATAGTGTGCAACGTAGTTGCTCCAGGTCTTTCTTCTCCACTAGCCCAATGGCTTCCAAACTGGCGCCCGAGCTTACTAGGGTGTAAATGCAAGAGGATTCGTAGTGGGGAGGATTTTATAAATTTCTATTTGTGGCCGGCCACGGTGGCTCACGCTTGTAATCTCAGCACTTTGGGAGGCCAAGGCGGGTGGATCACCTGAGGTTAGGAGTTCGAGACCAGCTGGCCAACATAGTGAAACCCCCATCTCTACTAAAAACACAAAAAATTAGCTGGGCTTGGTGGCGGGTGCCTGTAATCCCAACTACTTGGGAGGCTGAGGCAGGAGACTTGCTTGAATTGCTTGAGCCTGAGGCGGGGAGGTTGCAGTGAGCCAAGATTGCACCATTGCACTCCAGCCTGGGCAACAAGATTGAAACTCTGTCTCAAAAAAAAAAAAAAAAAAAGATTCTATTTATATTTTTTATTACCTCCATTTCAATACATTTTATTTTCATATTTGTATATTTTTATATCATACAAGTATATAGGTATATTCATGTTTTGTTATATATGTGTATATATACACACATATATACACATATATATTAGATCACTATTGTAGATGATAGGCTTTATATATATGATTAATAAATAAATTCACATATAGGAGATATCTACTCAAATTTTTTTTCACTGATGGAACAAATGATAAAAATCACTGGAGACCATTGCACTAGACAATGAGATTCTTGAAGGTGAGATCTTATTTTAGCTTCAATTTATATCCACCAATGTTACTGTAGGTGAGGCAACATATATGCCCAATATATATTTGAAAGCTTAAATGAGAAAGTATGGAAAAGGTAGGTACTCTTTAATACCAGAGTAGTAAATAGTGAATTATATGGTGATCCAACTCAAGTTGTGGTTACTAAGGTCGATTTTTATTTTATTTTTTAATATATAGCACCTGACTCTGTCACTCTGGCTGGAGTGCAGAGGCACGATCATGACTTAATGCAGTCTCAACCTTCCAGGCTCAGGTGATCCTTCCACCTCAGACTCCCAAGTAGCTGGGACTATGGGCATGTGCTAGCATACCTAGCAAATTTTTTGTATTTTATGTAGAGATGGAGTTTCACTATGCTGCCCAGGCTGCTCTCAAAGCCCTGGGCTCAAGTGATTCACCTATCTCAAAGTGTTGGGATTATAGGCGTGAGCCACTGCACCCAGCCCAGGCTGATTTTTCACAATAATCAAAGTCTCCAAAGGGAAAGGAAATGAACCACTTGACCAAGTTCTTCTCCATATGGCTGAATGTCCATTTAAGCACCTGGAGCCAGTTCCATAGCAGGCAACGGGTATTCCCAGGTAAGCATCTCTACACCAGGTCTGTGCGTTTGTGCCACATCTCTGGTTTCCTGTATCTTCCCTGGCCTGGCCCCACCATTCATTCCCCACTGTCCCATCCCTGATTCAACCTTGATGGTCGCACTGGCTAAATAGTAGGGTTGCCAGGTAAAATACAAGATGCCCAGTGACATTTGAATTTCAGGTGAACAGTGAATAATATTTTAGTATAAGTATGTCCCAAATACTGCATGGAACATACTTACACTGAATATTATTGGTTTTTTTAATCTGAAATTCAGACTGCATTTTTATTTGCTAAATCTGGCAACCCTACTTAATAGTCTCAAGGGCATGCTCCAGAATAGTCAACAATAGCTACTATCTGAGGCTTCCTCCTTGTGCCAGATACAGTTGCTATGCTCTTTGTATACAGCATCTCTTTTAAACCTTATATTAAAGATCTGAAACAGGTATAATCATCTCTATTTTTACAGCCAGGGAGATTGGGGTTTTGAGAGGTTATACAGCCCAAGGTCACCCAGTAGAAACTGGAGGAATAATCATTTGAACTTGGAAACTTGGGTCTGTCCAATTCCAAAGACTATTTCTTGTAGGGATACAGATTTGAGTTAAATACATAGGGCACTTTGGACCAGGTAAAAATGCCTGAAATAAGATTTGGGCATCATGAATTGTGGTGAGCCAGCAGAAGCTGGAAGCAGGGATGTTGCTAGATTCTTCAGCACCAAACGTAAGATTTGGATCAATGCCTTTTATTTTCTGTTCAAGCTGAAAAACTCCTTGAACATTATTTAAGGAATTATACATGCATGTGTGTATTTTGTAATGGAAATGGGAAAACAGTTTGGTTTTTTTTTTTTTTTAGGTGATGTCTTGCTCTTGTTGCCCAGGCTGGAGTGCAGTGGTGCAATCTCAGCTCACTGCAACCTCTGCCCCCTGGGGTTCAAGTCATTCTCCTGCCTCAGCCTCCCAAGTAGCTGGGACTATAGGTGCCCAACACCACCTCTAGCTAATTTTTGTATTTTTAGTAGAGATGGGATTTCACCATGTTGGCTACGCTGGTCTTGAACTTCTGACCTCAGGTGATCCACCAGCCTCAGCTTCTGAAAGTGCTGGGATTACACGCGTGAGCCGTCACTCCTGGCCAAGGGGAAAACAATTTTAAGTGACTTTTTTTTTTTTTTTTTGAGATGG
>NW_022436969.1:9749600-9763077 GCF_009761245.1 Sapajus apella | reverse complement strand
GTTGCCCAGGCTGGAGTGCAGTGGTGCAATCTCAGCTCACTGCAACCTCCGCCTTCCGGGTTCAAGTGATTCTCCTACCTCAGCCTCCCAAGTAGCTGGGATTATCGGCAGGTGCCATCATGCCTGGCTAATTTTTGTATTTTTGTAGAGACAGGGTTTCACCATGTTGGCCAGGCTGGTCTGATACTCCTGACCTTAGGTGATCCACCCACCTGAGCCTCCCAAAGAACTGGGATTACAGGTGTGAGCCATCACACCTGGCCTGGTTTCTTCTTTTTAGAGACAGAGTCTCACTCTATCACCCAGGTGGAGTGCGGTGGCACAATCATAGCTCACTGCAACCTCAACCTCTTGGCCTCAAGAAATTCTCTCACCTCAGCCTCCTGGGGAGCTAGGACTACAGGCATGTGCCACCGTGCCCACCTAATTTTAAAAAATTTCTCACTATATTGTCCAGGCTAAGTGACTTATGTAACATGTTTATCATTAAGATTACATAAGTTTATATTAGACAGATAGTGACTTTTGGGATCTCAGAGTTAAGTTCTGCTACCTAAAATGGCAACAAGAATTATTTAAGATCTTTTGCAGTGTCTTCTGCAATCAAGGATTTGTTACTATGCTTGATAGTGATTCATCAACAATTGCAAGAAGTCCCCAGCTGCTGAAACAGGATGTGCATATGAAATACAGCAGCTTGTATAAGAGTAAGTACAATCTCTTCTGGGGGTTATCTGTAGAATTACTGCAGAGGTGGAATCTCCCCAAAACTGTCCACATGTTTTATATCATGGAGCATGATGATGGAGTGCAGAGGCTGTGGAACTGGAGAGACCTGAGACATATCCCGGCTCCACTACTTACCGGCAGTTTGAACTTGTATACAATACTTGACCTCCCTCAGCCTCAGTTTCTTCATTTGTAAAAAGGGGCTGATAAAACCTCCACCATTGGGCTGTAGTGAAGACTAATTGAGACAGAATGTGTGAAAAACAGGTAGGCGCAGTGGCCCACGTCTATAATCCCAGCACTTTGGGAGGCTGAGGCTGGTGGATTGCTTGAGGCCAGTAGTTCGAGACCAGCCTATCCAACATGGTGAAACCCTGTCTCTACTAAAATACAAAAATTAGCCGGGTGTGGTGGCGGGCGCCTGTATCCCAGCTACTTGGGAGGCTGAGGCAGGAGAATCACTTGAGCCTGGGGGGGGGGAGGTTTGCAGTGTGCCGAGATTGTGCCACTGCATTCCAGCCTGGGCTACAGAGTCAGATTCTGTCTCAAAAAAAAAAAAAGTGTTAAAAACACCTAATCATTGCCTGGGTAACATCAGTCAGCAAGCAGCAAAAAGCCCAACACACACCAGCTTAAATAACAAGGGAATTGATTGCTTCATGTCATTGGAAATCCAGAAGGCAGGCTTCAGGGCTGTTTTAGCCTAGTTGCCCAGTTACTGTATCAAGGCCCTTCGAGATGTTGACCACAGCTTCCCCTCCTTCTTGCGAAATGAATGCTCTTCCTGTGCAAGAAGACATGCGTCCTTGTCAATGTCAGGAAGAGAGGTGTCTGTCCCTTCACCATGGATTGAAAATCCTGGGCTTCCTTCTGATTAGGCTCTATGTGGTCATGTGCTGTCCTTCCCTGAACCAGTGACTGTGAAATGTTAAGTGCTGATTGGTTCAGGTCTGCATTGGGTTCCTATCCTTGGACCAATAATTGTTGCCAAGGGTATGAAATAACTGATTTGCTTGGACCAATCAGGGCTCACGCCTTGATCTGGAGGGTGGGTTAATTCTTTCTAAACTCTCATGCCTAGAAGAGGGCATGTTAGTGAGATAGCTACAGGCCTACTGCAGCAGGTGCCTGATAATTATTGTTATTGTTCTTATCAATAACAAAATTCCACAGTGTGGATTTTTGGTTCCACATTTCCTTAGGGCTGATACTGACTATTGCCTCCTGCTATGGTCTGAATGTACCCTTTCACCCTCTGAATTCCTGTGTTGGAACCTAACACCCAATGTGATAATCTTAAGAGATGGGGCCTTTGGGAAGTAGTCATGGGGACTCCACCCTCACGGCTGGGGTTAGTGTCCTTCTAAAAGAGGTGGAAGGACCCTCCCTGACCCCTTCCATCATGTGAGGACACAGCAAAAAGTTGCCATGTGCGAAGCATGCAGCAAGCCCTCACCAGAAACCGAATCTGATGGTGCCCTGATTTCCCAACCTCTGAATTCTGAGCAATAAACTTCTGTTGTTTCTAAGGTATGTCAGCATAGCAGCCCAGGTGAACTGACACCCCCTTTATTTTACTTTTTAAATTTTTTATTTTTTTGAGATGGAGTCTCACTCTGTCGCCCAGGTTGGAGTGCAGTGGCTTGATCTTGGCTCACTGCAACCTCTGCCTCCCGGGTTCAAGGGATTCTTGTGTCTCAGTCTCCTGAGTAGCTGGGATTACAGGTGCCCACCACCACACCTGCTTAATTTTTGTATTTTTTAGTAGAGATGGCGTTTCACCATGTTGACCAGGCTGGTCTCGAACTCCTGACCTCCAGTGATCCACCGAGTAGCTGGAATTACAGGTGTGCGCCACTGTGCCCACTTAATTTTTGTATTTTTAGTAAATACGGGGTTTCACCATGTTGGCTAGGCTGGTCTCAAACTCTTGACCTCAAGTGTTCCACCCACCTCGGCCTCCCAAAGTGCTGGGATTACAGGTGTGAGCCACCCCCCCAGCCTTGGCACCCCCTCTTGTCTTTTGGGTTCTAAAAGCTATTATATTGTTCAGGCCTAACCCCCAGTCATAGATCTACATTCTTCAAGTACTTCTTCAATGAATTTTAAGTATATTTTTAGGTTCATTGTTGACCTAGAGTTTTTTTTTCTTTAAAAGTGGTGATAGCGATGGTAGTATCCTCATCTGTCAGAAGCTAGAACAAATGGAAAAAAACGTATAGGTCATTGGCTATCTGAAACTGCTACCTAGCCTGCTATTGGATCGTTTATCATGTGGAGTTACACACTGGGGCTAGCTCCATGAAGTCAACACGTTACACACATTAGATGAGAAGCATGTTTGGGGCTTTGAAAGAGGAGGCACATGAAGAAAAACCAAAACCAAAACCACGTGCGGACATTTCAGCTTGAACGACCTGGAAGTGGACAGGGGCTGTGGTTACAGCGAAACTCTGGGAACCGGGTAGGGAGGAGGAAGGCCATGGAGGGCAACTCGTGAACTTCTTTTTTTTTTTTTTTTTCAGACAGAGTCTCATTCTGTCTCCCAGGCTGGAGTGAAGTGGCATTATCTTGGCTCACTGCAACCTCCACCTCCCAAGTTCAAGTGATTCTCCCGTCTCGGCCTCCTGAGTAGCTAGGACTACAGGTGCACGCCACCATGCCCAGCTAAGTTTTGTATTTTTAGTAGAGATGGGGTTTCACCATGTTGGCCAGGCTGGTCTCGAGCTCCCTACCTAACGTCATCCACCTGCCTCAGCCTCCCAAAGAGCTGGGATTCCAGGCACGAGCTACCGTGCCTGGCCAAACTGTAAACTTCTCAGTCTTGCAGTTCCTACCTGAAGGTAACACCAGCAGTGGGGATTAAAAAATAATAATAATAAAATAAAGAAGTCTATCGGCTTTGGCTTCTGTAGACCTTGCTCAGCATCTGTAAAGGGTAATGACGTCTTACATGTTCACAAGACTTTGGAGTCCTGTCCCGTGCTTGTATCCAACAGGAGTGACAGCTCAGCATCTCTCTGGAGAGGTGTGTGAGAGATGCTGGGTTGTTTGCCATCGATGTTGTTCACTCCTCATGGGACAACACAACTTTGCCCCCTGTGGTTCATTTCTCCTCCGGTCAGGGATTTAAGGGACGTGGGGACTCAGCTGTGCTTCCTGAGAGTGAGCACTGCTGAGGCAGTTATCAGGCAATGCCATTTTCTGGAAGGAGCAGGATGTTCATGATGGGATTGGTTTCTTACTGCTGCTGTAACAGATTTGAAAGCACAAATTCAATGGTGTTAAAACAAGACAAATTTATTATCTCTCAGTTGTGGGAGTTAGGAGCCCTGAGTCAAGGTGTGCGCAGGGATGCCTTCCTCCTGCAGGCTCCGTGGAGAATCTGCTTCTAGAGGCACCTGCATTCCTGGCTCCAGGCCCACTTCCTCTGTCTTCCCCGGCTGCAGTGTAGCATCTTCAGCCTCCGTCTGTCTTTCTCTCTCTGACTTCTGCTTCTCATCGTCATGCCTCTTTTTCTGACTCTGATCTCTAGCCTCACTCTCATAAGGACCCTTGTGATGATATCAGGTTGACACGCATAATCCAGGATAGTCCCTCACTTTAGGCTCCTTAGCCTAATCCCACCTGCAAAGCCCTTGCGCCAAGTGAGGTAACATTCACCGGCTTCAGGGGTCAGAATGTTGACATCATTGGGGGGCATTATTCTGCCTACCATAGTGATCTAGTTTCTCCCCTTGTACCTGATCTTTATTTTTTTTTCCTTTTAAAATGGACTTATTTTAAAATTTCAAATAGAAAATATATTCATAGGGCTCTCAAAGAAAAACAAAACCTAAGATATACAAACAGCCAACCGGCCCATGAAAAAAATCTCAGTGTTATTAGTCATTAGGAAAATGCAAGTAAAGAGGCACAATTAGTGCTATGGTTTGAATGTGCCCTCAAAATCGTATGTTGCAAACTTAATCACCATTGTAACAGGACTGGGAGGTGGACTATTAAGAGGTGATTAGGCCACTAGGGCTCTGCCCTAATAAATTGATTAATGCCATTATCATGGTAGTGGGTTTCTTTCTTCTTTCTTTCTTTTTTTTTTTTGAGACAAGGTCTCCCTGAGTGCGGTGGTGCGAGTACAGCTCAGTGCAGCCTCAGCCTGCCCGGTTCAAGCGATCCTCCAACCTCAACCTCCTGAGTAGCTGAGGCTAGAGGTGTGTGCCACCACACCCAGTTAATTTTTGTATTTTTTGTAGAGATGGGGTTTCACCACGTTGCCCAGGCTGATCTTGAACTCCTGAGCTCAAGCAATCCTCCCACGTCAGCCTCCCAAAGTGCTGGGATTACAGGCATGAGCCACCATGCCCAGCCTAGGGGGTTCCTTATAAAAGGATGAGTTTAGCCCCTTTTCTCTTTCTCACCTTCTCTTTGCACTTCCACCAGGAACCAGCACGAAGGCCCTTGACAGATGAAGTGTCCTCAGTCTTGGACTTCCCAGTCTCCAGAATTGTGAGAAATAAATTTCTGTTCAGTATAAATTGTACAGTCTTAAGAATTCAGTTATGGAAATGCAAAATGGACTAAGATAATGAGATAGCACCTCGTACTTACTAGGATGACGAAAATAAAAAATATAGAAAATAACAAGTATTGGTGAGGATGTGGAGAAACTGGAACCCTAGTACATTGCTAATTGGAATGTAAAATGGTGCAGCCACTGTGGAAAACAGATTGGTGTTTCCTTGACAAGTTAAATGTAAGATTACCATATGACCCAGCAATTTCACTCCCAGGTATATACCCCAAACAATTAAAAGCAGGGACTCAAACGCAGATACTTATAAGCTAACATTCATAGCAGCATTACTCATGATAGTCAAATGTCTATCTGTTGATAAGTAGGTATGTAAAATGTGGTATATCCATATGATGAAACTTCAGCCATAAAAAGGAATGAAGTAGTCTTCCTACATGCTACAACGTGGGTGAACCTTGAAAACATTATGCAAAGTGAAAGATGCCAGCCACAAAGGGACAAATATTGTTACATTCCATTTATATGAAATATCCAGAATAGGTAAATTCAGAGAGAGAAAGCAGATTGGTGTTGCCAGGGGCTGAAGGGAAAGGAAAATGGGGAGTCACTGCTTAATGTATACAGAGTCTTCTCTAGAGGTATGAAATGTTTTGGAACTTGATAAAGTTGGTGATTGCACAATGTTTTGACTGTATTAAATGCTACAAAGTTGTATACTTTAAAATGGCTAATTTTATATTATGTGAATTTCACCTCAATTTTGTAAAAAAGGAAAACAATAAGCAAGGTGTACGTTGAAAAATCATGCTCCTACCTCTGTCCCTATCTGTCCCAGATACTTACTTAAGATTTAAATTTTTTTAGAAACAGGGTCTCTGGAGTCTTGCTGTGTTGTCCAGGCTGGAATCAAACTCCTGGGCTCAATCAATCTTCCTGCCTCAGCCTCCCGAGTAGCGGGGATTAACAGGCTCATGCCACCATATCTGGCCCAATAAATACTTCTATTAGTTCATTGTGTATCCTTTCAGTGTTTCTTTACGTAGAAGCAAGCAGATGTGAATTATTCCGATTTTCTCCCACCAAAGGTAGCAAACTACAGAGGATTTTTTTCACTCTTTTTCACCTAACAATATATTCAAGAGTTCTTTCTATATCTTCAATATTTTCATATCTAAATGATATTCCACAGTGTGGGTGTAACATAAGTTATTTAATATAAGCATGAATGCTATAAATTTTCCTCTAAGCACTGTTTTAGTTGCAAATCACACATTTTGATATGCTGTATTTTTATTATTTTTATTATCATGTATTTAGTATATTTTTAAATTTCCTCTGAGACTTTCTCTTTGATCAAATTGTTGTATAGAAGCAAGTTGCTTAGGAGGCCAGGCGTGGAAGCTCATGCCTGTAATCCCAGCACTCTGAAAGGCCAAGGTGGGTGGATCATTTGAGGTCAGGAGTTGGAGACTATCCTGGCCAACATGGTGAAACCCTGTCTCTACTGAAAATACAAAATATTAGCAAGGCATGGTGACTCATGCCTGGGATCCTAGCTACTGGGGAGGCTGAAGCAGGAGAATCACTTGAACCTGGGAGATGGAGGTTACAGTGAGCCAAGATCACACCACTGCAATCCAGCTGGGCAACAGAGTGAAACTCTGTCACAAACAAACAAACAAATGTACGTTGCTTAATTAAGTACTTGGATATTCTTTCTGTTTTTTTTTCCTTTAGTTATTGATATCTTCTCTAACTCCATTATGATCACAGAACATACTTTGTATGAATTCAATTCTCCCCATACATACTTTGCCCTGTATTCTTTTTTCTATTATTAAAAAAAATCTTTTTTATTTAGAGATAATTATATATTTGGAGGTAGTTGTGAGAAGCAGAGAAAAACCCTGTATACCTTTTATGGGTTAAATTGTTTCCCCTTCAAAATTGATGTCAAAGTTCTAACTCTGGTGCCTTACAATGTGAGGATCTGGAGATAAAATCTTTATAGAGGTACTCAAGTTAAAGTGAGGTCCTTAGGGTGGGCCCGGATTCAAAATGACTGGTGTTTTTAAAAAATGGAAATTTAGACACAGAAACACACATGGAGGGCAGGTGATGTGAAGAGACAGGGAGAAGATGGCCATCTGAAGCCGGGGAGAGAGGCATGGGACAGATTTTCCCTCACGGCCCCCTGAAGGAACTAAATCTGCTGCCACCTTGATTTTGGACTTGGGCCTCCAGACCTTTGAGACAGTAAACTTCTGTTTCATAAGCCGTCCAATGTGTGTTACTTTCTTACAGCAGCCCTGGCAACCAATACAATACCCTTAGCCCAGCCCCACCCCCCAGTGGTGACATCTTGCATCATTACAATACAATCACAAACAGAAAATTGACATTGATACACTCCATTGAGCTTCTTCAGATTACACCAACTTGACCTTACTCAGATGTATGTGTACTCATTTGTATGTGTATATGTATGTATTTAGTTCTGAGAAAAATGTCTCGTATGTAGATTTGTGTGAGCACCACTATAGTTAAGACACAGGCCAGATTTGGTGGTTCACGCCTGTAATCCCAGCACTTTGGGAGGCTGCGGTGGGTGGATCTTCTGAGGTCAGGAGTTTGAGACCAGCCTGATCAACATGGTGAAACCCCGCCTCTACTAAAAATACAAAATTAGCCAGGTGCAGTGGTGGACCCCTATAACCCAGCTACTTGGGAGGCTGAGGCAGGAGAATTGCTTGAACCTGGGAGGCAGAAATTGCAGTGAGCTGAGATTGCACCATTGTACTTCAGCCTTGGCAACAAGAGCAAAACTCTGTCTCAAAAAAAAAAAAAAAAACCACAAAATTGCTCCATCACAAAAATTCCTTGTGCTAGCCTCTTATAGCCACAGCCACCTTCTTTCCTTCCCCACTCCTTGCTAACCCTTGACTACTGCTAATCTGCCTCCATCTCTAATTTTGTTATTTCAAGAGTGCTATATGAATGGGATGCTATAGTACATAACCTTTTGAGATTGGCTGTCATTCACTCAGCATGATTCCCTTGAGATCCATTCAAGATGTTGGGAGTATGAATAGTTGGTTCGTTTTATTTGCTGAGTGTTCGTTACAAGGTATGGATGTACCATGGCGTGTTTAACCATTCATTGGTTGAAAGACATTTGGATTGTTTTTAGTTTGGAGCTATTACAAATAATGCTGCTATAAACATTCATGTACAGGTTTTGTATGGACATAAGTTTTTGTTTCTCTAAAATGTGCTATATCCTTTTACTTTCAAACTTCATATATAATTTTAAGTTAGTTTTTTTGTAAAACAGCATATACTTGGATCATTTAAAAGGTCTATTCTGCCAATCTCTTTCAGTTAATTTGTTTAGACTATTTACATTTAATGTGATTACTTATGTCTGGATTTAAGCCTACCAGTTTATTATTTGTTTTTCTGTTTGTTTCCTTTGTTTTTTGTTTCTCAGTTTCCCATACAGTGCCTGCTTTAGAGTCATTTGAATATTTGGTGGTATTCCATTTTATCTATTTTGTATGTATGTGTGTGTTTTGCTGTATCTCTTTGTGTAACATTTTTAGCGATTGCTCTAGAGATTACAAAATACATCCTTACCTTTTTATGACTTTTTTTTTTCTTTTCTTGCCCCCAAGTAGAAGCTACTTTTTAATGACATTTTCCCACTTCAAGTAGAATGCAGAAGCTTTACCATCATATGGGGCCCCTCACATTCCCTCCTGGTTCCTTTTGCATTGTCTTACGTGTTACATCTATATACATGGTACCAACCGATGTCACGCTTTTGGTTTTCAAACATCAAGCCTTCATCTATATTTATATTGAATCCATATCTATATCTATTTATTTTTTGAGACAGCGTCTTGCTCTGTCGCCCAGGCTGGAGTGCAGTGGCACAATCTTAGCTCACTGCAACCTCTGCCTCTTGGGCTCAAGTAATCCTCCCACCTCAGCCTCCTGAGTAGCTGGGACTACAGCTGTGCACTACCATGCCCAGCTAATTTTTGTATTTTTAGTAGAGATGGGGTTTCACTGTGTTGGGCAGGCTGGTCACAACTCCTGGCCTCAAGTGATTTTCCCGCCTTGGCCTCCTGAAGTGCTGGGGTTACAGGCATGAGCCACCACACCAGGCCTCTCAAACATATTTTTAAGAACCTGAAAGAAGAAGAATAGTCTATTACATTAATCTGTATTTACCACTTCGATTGCTCTTTCTTCATTCCTGGTATTCCAAGTTCCTTCTGGTATCATTTCCCTTCTTTTTGAAGAATGTACTTTTAGAGCAGCTCTACTGGCAACTAAATTCTATTTTCTTTGTCCTGAGACCGTCTTTACTTAACCTTGTATTCCTGAAGTATATCTTCACTGAATATGAAATTCTGGGTTGATGGTTTTCTTTCAGCATTAAAAAAAATGTTGTTCTGCTTTCTTTGGACCTCCATGATTTCCATGGAATATCTGCAAGTTATTTGAGTTATTGTTCACCTATGAATAACATGTCATTTTTCTCTGGTTTCTTTATTTATTTATTTACTTTTTTCGAGATGGAGTCTCACTCTGCCACCCAGCCTGGGGCACAGTAGCATGATCTCAGCTCACTGCAACCTCTGCCTCCTGGGCTCAAGTGATTCTTCTTCCTCAGCCTCCTGAATAGCTGGGACTACAGATGTGCACCACCATGCCCAGCTAACTTTTGTATTTTTAGTAGAGATGGGGTTTCACCATGTTGGCCAGGCTGGTCTTAAACTCCTGACCTCAAGTGAGCTGCCTGCCTCGGCCTCCCAAAGTGCAGGGATTACAGGTGTGAGCCATTGCACTCGCCCTCTGGTTTCTTTTGAAATATCAATTTTGTCTTTAGTTTTAAGTAGTTTAATTATAATATTGAGGTACATGGATTTTTAGGGGAGGTTGTCCTGTTTAGGGTTTGCTGAGCATCTCAAATCTGTAGGTTTCATGTGATTCATCAAAGTTGAGAAGTATCTAGTCACTATTTCTCCATTTTTTTTTCTGCACTGCGCCCTTTCCTCACTCCTCCTTGCACTCTGAGGACACAAATGGTTGGCTTTTTGTTGTTGCTGTCCAGGTCCTGAGGCTTGTCCAATCTCTCCCTGACCTGTTCATCTTTATCCTTTTTTTGAATTTATTTTTTATTTTCTTGTCTTTTTTCCCATATAGTGAAGTTTGTGGTAAACCATCTTTATTCTTTCTGTTGTTTAGATTGGGGAATTTTTATTGATCTGTCTTCAAGCTCACTGACTCTTTCCTCTGTCTTCTTCATTCTGCCATTCAGCCTCTCAGTGAGTTTTTATATTTCAGTTATTGTATTTTTCAGTTCTTATTGTATTAATACTTCCATTTGGCTTTTCTTTATATGTTCTATTTCTTTGATGGGACTGTCTGTTTTTCCATTTATTTAAAGAACGTTTGCCCTTACATGTTGGAACATTTTTGTAATAGTTGTTTTCAAGTCTTTGTCAGCCGCAATAAAATTGATAAAGGGGATATCACCACCAACCCCACAGAAATACAAACAATCATCAGAGAATACAATAAATATCTCTATGCAAATAAACTAGAAAATCTAAAGGAATGAATAAATTCCTGGACACATACACCCTCCCAAAACTAAACCAGGAAGAAGTTGAATCCCTGAATAGAGCAATAACAAGTTCTAAAATTGAGGCAGTAAAAAATAGCCAACCCACCAAGAAAAGCCCAGGACAGACACATCTACAGCTGAATTCTACCAGAGTTACAAAGAGGAGCTGGTACCATTTCTCCTGAAACTATTCCAAACAATTGGAAAGGAGGGACTTCTCTCTAACTCATTTTATGAGGCCAGCATCATCTTGATACCCAAACCTGGCAGGGATACAACAAAAAAAGGAAACTTCAGGCCAATATCCCTGATGAACATCTATGCAAAAATCCTCAATAAAATACTGGCAAACCGAATCCAGCAGCACATCAAAAAGCTTATCAACCAGGCCAGGCGTGGTGGCTCACGCCTGTAATCCCAGCACTTTGGGAGGCCGAGGCAGGCAGATAGCCTGAGGTCAGGAGTTTGAGACCAGCCTGGGCAACACGGTGAAACCCCATCCCTACTAAAATACAAAAATTAGCAGGGTGCGGTGGCTCACACCTGTAATCCCAGAGACTTAGGAGACTGAGGAAGAAGAATTGCTTGAGCCAGGGAGACAGAGGTTGCAATGAGCTGAGATCGCGCCACTGCACTCCAGCCTGGTCAACAGAGCGAGATTCTGTCTCAAAAATAAATAAATAAATAAATAAATGTATCTTAAAAAAAAAAAAAAGCTTATCCATCATGATCAAGTCAGCTTCACCCCTGGAATGCAAGATTGGATCAACATATGCAAATTAATAAATGTAATTCATCACACAAACAGAACTAAAGACAAAATTATGTCTCTTTTGAGACATAATTATCTCAGTAGTTTCAGAAAAGGCCTTTGATAAAATGTAATATCCCTTCATATTGAAAACTCTCAATACACTAGGTATTGGTGGAACATATCTCAAAATAATGAGAGCCATTTGTGACAAACCCTCAACCAATATCATACTGAATGGTAAAAGCTGGAAGCATTCCCCTTGACAACTGGCACAAGACAAGGATGCCCTCTCTCACCACTCCTATTCAACATGGTATTGGAAATTCTGGCCAGAGCAATCAGGCAAAAGAAAGAAATAAAGAGCATTCAAATAGGAAGAGAGGATGTCAAACTGTCTTTGTTTGCAGATGACATAATCCTATATTTAGAAAACCCCATAGTCTCAGCCCAAAAGCTCCTTAAGCTGATAAGCAACGTTAGCAAAGTCTCAGGATACAAAAACAATGTGCAAAAATCACAAGCATTCCTATATATTAACAATAGACAAGCAGAGCCAAATCATGAATGAATTTCCATTCGCATTTGCTACAAAAAGAATAAAATACCTAGGAATACAGCTAACAAGTGAAGTGAAGGACCTCTTCAAGAGGAACGATAAACCACTGCTCAAGGAAATCAGGGAGGACACAAACAAATGGAAAATCATTTCATGCTCATGGATAGGAAGAATCAATATTGTGAAAATGGCCATACTGCCCAAAGTAATTTATAGATTCAATGCCATTCCTATTAAACTACTACTGACATTCTTCACAGAATTAGGAAAAACCATTTTAAAATTTATGTGAAACCCAAAAAGAGCCCATATGGCCAAGACAATCTTAAGCAAAAAGAACAAAATTGGAGGCATTCCACTACCTGACTTCAAACTATACTACAAGGCTACAGTAACCAAAACAGCATCATACTGGTACAAAAACAGACACATAGACCAATAGGACAGAATAGAGATTACAGAAATAAGACCACACATCTACAATCACCTGATCTTTGACAAATCTGACAAAAGCAAGCAATGGGGAAAGGACTCCCTATTTAGTAAAAGATGATGGGAAAACTGGCTAACCTTATGCAGAAAATTGAAACTGGACCCTTTCCTTATACCTTATACAAAAATTTAACTCAAGATGGATTAAAGACTTAAAATGTAAACCCAAAACTGTAAAAACTCTAGAAGAAAATCTAGGCACTACCATTCAGGACATAGTCCTGGGCAAAGATTTTATGGCAAAAGCATCAAAGGCAATTGCAACAAAAGCAAAAATTGACAAACAGGACCTAATTAAACCAAAGCACTTCTGCATAGCAAAATAAACTATCATCAGAGCTAACAGACAACCTATTGAATGGGAGAAGATGTTTGCAATCTATCCATTTGACAAAGGTTTCATATCCAGAATCTACAAGGAACTTAAACAAATTTACAAGAAAAAAAAAAACATTAAAAAGTGTGCAAAGGACATGAACAGACACTTCTCAAAAGAAAACATTCTTTGGGAGGCCGAGGCGGGTGGATCACGAGGTCAAGAGATCGAGACCATCCTGGCCAACATGGTGAAGCCCCGTTTCTACTAAAAATACAAAAATTAGCTGGGCGTGGTGGTGTGTGCCTGTAGTCCCAGCTACTCGGGAGGCTGAGGCAGGAGAATTGCTTGAACCCAGGAGGCAGAGGTTGCAGTGAGCTGAGATCACGCCACTGCACTCCAGCCTGGTGCCTGGCGACAAATCGAGACGTCCCAAAAAAAAAAAAAAAAAAAAAAAA
>NW_022436969.1:9747326-9749500 GCF_009761245.1 Sapajus apella | reverse complement strand
AGAAATGCTCATCAAAACCACAATGAGTTACAATGTCATACCAGTCATAATGGCAATTATAAAAAGTCAAGAAACAACAGATGCTGGTGAGGCTATGGAGAAGTAGGAACACTTTTACACTGTTGGTGGGAATGTAAATTAGTTCAACCACTGTGGAAGACAGTGTGGCGATTCCTCAAAGATTTAGAACCAGAAATACCATTTGATCTAGCAATTCCATCACTGGGCATATACCAAAAGGAGTATAAATCATGCTATTATAAAGACACATGCACACGTGTGTTCATTGCAGCACTATTCACAATAGCAAAGACATGGAATCAACCCAAATGCCCATTAATGATAGACTGGATAAAGAAAATGTGCTACATATACATTGTGGAATACAATGCAGCCACGAAAAGGAGCTACATCATGTCCTTTGCAGGGATATGGATGGAGCTGGAAGCCATTATCCTCAGCAAACTAATGCAGGAACAGAAAACCAAACACCGCATGTTCTCGTTTATAAGTGGGAGCTGAACAATGAGAACACAGGGACACAGCACCCCGGCCTATCAGGGGTAGGGGTGGGACGAGGGAGAGCATCAGGATAAATAACTAATGCACGCTGGGCTTAATACCTAGGTGATGGGTTGGTAGGTTCAGCAAACCACCATGGCACACATTTACCTATGTAACTAACCTGTACGTCCTGCACTGGTATCCCAGAACTTTAAATTAAATTAAAACAAAAACAAACAAAAATAAAGTCTCTGTCAGCTAATTCTAACATCTGTGTTATTTCAGCATGTTAGTTGGGATTTTCCTAGCTTTTCATAGGGTGAGAAATTTTGTATTGTAGTCTGGACATTTTGAATGTTATGAGTCTCTGGGTCTTGTTTAAAATTCTGTGGAAAATATTTCATTCTGTTTTTTACCTTTAGTGGGTTATAGATATGGTTGGGTTCCGACTGCAAGTTCTGATCAGCCTTCAGTGGTTTGTGGGTCCGGGGTTAGTTGCACTCACGCTCACTGCTGTTCAGAGCAGTCCTGCATGTGCACCGCCTGGTGGCCAACCTAGGAGGTGGGCGTTGGTTTCCTGCACAGTTTATAGTTGTATCTCAAAGCTTTGGACACACTGTTTAGGCCAGATTCATGAACGTGCCACTTGTGGATAAGCTGAGGGATTCTTAAAAACTTGATCAAGTCCCTTTCCCAAGTTCCTAGTACCTTCTGATTCCTGGGTTCCCCTTTTCAGTTCCCCAATCTGAAGAAAAACAAAAAAGAAGACGGGGGATTTCTGCCTCTCCTTTGAGCATTAGGGGACCGCGTGCTTGAGCCAGAACCAGAGCGTTTCTCTTGGACTTGTCTCCATTCATGCAGAGGCCCACGTCTAGGTCCCACACCACCTTACATCTAGTGTGGGCAACAGTGAAGCTAAAAATACAGTAAACTCAACTCCGTTCAGAGGTACTTTAAACTCTGGACTTCCTTTCCAGTCTGTGCCGCTATATAGTCACAGTACCCGAGTCACTGTTCCGTGCATTTTGTCCAGGTTTGCAGCCTCTTCCGGAGGGGGAACAGACTCATCATAACTACATGACTCAAAACTCAGCCCCATCTTACCTGAAACCTGGAGCCAAATTTTGAATCATGTAGTTAACCTAATTAATACCTGATTAATGGACACGTGGACTATTCTTCCTGTCTTTCAAATTGCAGTGTTTCTGAAAATTCTGCTTTTAGCATTTTTATCTCATCCCTTCATAACAATGGTTCTCAACTTGGATTTTTATTCGAATCACCTAGACAGGTTTTAAAAAAAAAAAACGTTAAAGACCAGGCTACATCCCAGCCAAATTAAACCAGAATCTCTGGGAATAGGATCCAGGAATTAATACCTATATTTCATGAAAATATTTCACACCCCTTACCCCATCCTTTAATTCTTCAAACCTGTTCTTCCTACAGGCTGCCTCATTTCACTTAATATTGTTGCCACCCACCAAACTCCTAAGAAAGACACGTGGGAGTTGGCCTGAACTCAGCTCCAGAATTTTTGCATTCAGTTTACCCTCCGCCCTGTCATTGCCAACTCAGAAATGTCTTCAAATATGGCCCTCATCTTTCTTTCTTTTCTTTCTCTCTCTTTCTTTTTCCTTCCTTCCTTCCTTCCTTCCTTCCTTCCTTCC
>NW_022436969.1:9707992-9747226 GCF_009761245.1 Sapajus apella | reverse complement strand
TTCCTTCCTTCCTTCCCTCCCTCCCTCTCTCTCTCTTTCTTTCCTTTCTTTCTTTCTTTCTTTCTTTTCTTTCTTGACACAGGGTCTGACTCTGCCTCCCAGGCTGGAGTGCAGTGGTGCAATCACCACTCACTGTGGCCTTGACCTCCTGGGCTCAAATGATCTTCCTGCTTCAGCCTCCTGAGAAGCTGGCACCACAGGTGCATGCTGCCATGGCTGACTAATATTTTTATTTTTAGTAGAGACAGGGTCTCACTTTGTTGCCCAGGCTGGTTTCACACTCTTGGGCTCAAGTGATCCTCCCACCTCGGCCTCCGAAAGCGCTGCAAGGACAGGTGTGAGCCACCGTGCCCAGCCATCTCTATTCTTTTAATCAAGCTCATCTGGCATAGCCATGTCATTGGTTTCCCTCTCACTGGGCTGTCTTACCAAACACTCTCACTGCTGCCAAAGGGATCTTCCTAAAAGAAGACTCTGTCAAGCTCCTTGTAAAACCTCCCTAGCACCTCCTGGCCCCCAGTCTGGAGTCTAAACTTCTGGGCAAGGCACACAAGGCTTGCCATACCTGGCCTGGACTTCTCCTAACTTCTCCCTCATCACCCATACATCTCTGCTCCCCATCTCCCAAAGACACACAGACTTTCCCAAAATACCCCCGACCCTGGCACATCTTTTTGCTGACCTATGGAAATGCTCACCTCCTACTTTGATGCCTGGCCATCGCCTTTTCAACCTTTAAGAACCAACTGAAATGTGAACCACTTGCCAGTGCTCCCAGCTGATGCCATCGCTGATCCTCCAGCCTTGGCCGTAGTGCATTATCATGGTCATAGACCGGCAACGAGTGAAACTCGGTCCAGAAAATAAATAAGCCATGGTCACACAGCTCCACTGAAACTGTTTGCATGACTGTCTCTCCCACCAGGCTGGGAGCACCTTGAGGGTGGGAACTTATTAACATTTGTGATTCTGGGAAAGCACACAGTGCCGGACTCACAGCAGACCCACAGTGGGCGTTCAAACAATTGAATGAATATATAGCAGACAGGGGCCCAGGAAGCAGCTCTGTGAGATTAAAGAGGTGAAAAGAAAGAGGATGAAATGTAGGCATTTAAACACTGCAAGAATGTTTGCAAAATGGAATGAGATTGCTAAAGTTGCTTTTCTTTTCTTTTTTTGAGATGGCGTCTTGATCTGTCGCCCTTTGAGATGGAGTCTTGCCCTGTTGCCCTGTTGGCTGGAGTGCAATGGCACGATCTCGGCTCACTCCAACCTCTGCCTCCTGGGTTCAAGCGATTCTCCTGCCTCAGCCCCCCTGAGTAGCTGGGATTACAGGCATCCACCACCACACCCAGCTAATTTTTTGTATCTTTAGTAGAGATGGGGTTTCATCATGTTGGCCAGGCTGGTCTCGAACTCCTGACCTTGCGATCCACCCACCTCAGCCTTCTAAAGTGCAGGGATTACAGGCGTGAGACACCGCGCCTGGCCGAGATCACCAAAGTTTCTAAGCTCAAAGTAGTCATTTCTGGTTTAGGTCAAGGCATTGATATGATTTCAAAACCAGCATGCATGTTTTCTTATCTGAAGGCAACAGAGATGCCAGGGAACTACAATGAACTTGTAAAATAGGTATAAAGCCAGGTTCCAAGGAAATGAGGAAATGCTCACTTGCCAAACTTGAACACAATTCCCAGCTCGCCGCCTGCTACTGGGGAAACCTAGGCAAGTTAATTAACTTCTCTGAGTCTCAATTTTCTCATCTGTACAATAGGCACAATATTTCCTACCTCAGGATTGCATTGAGGATTGAATGAATGCATATTTCTAGTATATTGTTAAGAGCCTGGTGGTGTTATTTTTATTTTCTGGTCATTCAGGGAATGAGTTGGCAGAAGTGGATGAAAAGAGGCATGTGTCTATTTCAGTTGAGGACTTTATTGTCTTCAGCTTCTTAGAGGAGAAAGCCTTTGAATTCCCTTGTGGTCAAGTCTAGGGATGGGCTGACAGCCCAGGTTCCTCCTCTGGCTTTTGGCCACTGCTCTCGGTCCAGCTGGCCCTCTTCTCCTCTAAGAGCCACGGAGCAACAAGGAGCCAGCACTGTCTCTTCATGCAGGAAAGTGCCTCATTCCTCTTCCAAGTGTCCTTGACTCCTGAAATAATTGGGCAATATTTGAACATCATATACCTGGACAGGCCCTATTTGCCAAGGACATTCTAAAAATATACTATTGGGATTAAAAAAAAACTTGCTGATTCTAAAGATCTCTGGAAGTGGAACCTTCTAAATTTATGTCCACAGAAATAGCCAGATCTTGAGATGTCCATTCAAGGTATATGAGGGTGCAGTGGCATGTGTCTGGAATCCCAGGTACTTGGGAAGCTGAGACAAGAGGATCATTTGAGCTCAGGAGTTTGAGACCAGACTGGACAACACAGTGAGACTTTGCTTCTATAAAAAAATGTGTACATGCTGGGTGCGGTGGCTCACCCCTGTAATCCCAGCACTTTGGGAGGCCGAGGCAGGCGGATTGCCTGAGGTCAAGAGTTCGAGACTGGTCTGGCCAACATGGTGAAACCCCATCTCTATTAAAAATACAAATAAATTAGCTGGGTGTGGTGGCAGGTGCCTGTAATTTCAGCTACTCAGGAGGCTGAGGCAGGGGAATTGCTTGAACAAGGGAGGCAGAGGTTGCGTTGAGCTGAGATCACACCATTGCACTCCAGCCTGGGCTACAGAGTGAGAGTCTGCCTCAAAAAAAAAAAAAAAAAAAAAGGAATACATGACACATTCAGCCACAAACATCACTAGATTGCCTTTTGGGTGAAGGGCTCACTAAAACATTAAAAGCCAAGCAATCAGTGTCCTTGAAGACTGTATCTGTTCGTCTGTCATCTCTCCTTTTACTGGGCACAGGAAAAGAACCTCATCTTGCCAGTGTTGTATGTGGAAACCATCTCAGTTTCAATAGGAGAGGAAGGAAGGACAGAAGGAAAGAAGGAAAACCAGCATTGACTGAGGGCCTACCATGTGCAAGGCATTTTCTACAACCTCTCATTTAATTCTCAAGAAAGTTATACAGGAAAACTTTCCTTATTCCCATTCTTACAGGTGGAGGAAATGGAGACTCATATAGAAATGACTTGCCCAAGTTCACTCATCCACCAAGCGGCAAAGCTGAAATTTGCATCTAAACCAGCCCACTCTAAAACCAACATTCAGCCCAGCGTCCAGGCAGCAAGAGTTGTCGGCAGAAGCACCCAGAAATTGAATTTTCACATTCTTCTCATTTCTCCTCCCCACCCCTTTCCTCCTTCTGCAAGCTTCTCTGTGACTTTCTGCTGTAGAGTGATTCCCCAACTACAGGCAGCAATGCAGTCACAGGAATTACTGAAGGGCAGGGTGGGTAATACATGTAATCCATTTGTCGACTGCACTTGAATGTGCATGGAAGTATGTGTGTGTGGGGAGGGCCCCGGAGGGAGGCACACATTTATATTTCAAATTAGCAAGTCAGTCATGAGTTACAGCTCCATGCCAGGGGCGTTTGTAGATAGCCAGACACACAGATAATGAAGGCACAGATTAACTGCATCTGACTGTGCGGTAATTTAAAGCTCTCAGCCTCTACAGCCAGTCGGTGTGGTGAAATGTTCCTCCAGCATATGGTAAGTTTTAGTAGCAGGCTTGCAGTGAGAGGTGCGGGTTCCTATCAGATGTGTGAAGAACATGTGGTTGATATTAGAGCATGCGTTCACCTCCCAGGCCCATTGGATCCAGCCCGTTCTCTCTCCCTTTCTAGGGCCGGTTCTATTTTTTGGAAAATAGGGACTAGATGCCACTGTGTTGCCCAGGCTGGTCTTGAACTCCTGGGCTCTCGAACTCCTGGCGTCCCAAAGTGTTAGGATTACAGGCACGAGCCACTGTGCATGGCCCAGAACCAGCACTTGACTGGCTTCTCTGTGTTGAAAAAAAATTAAAATCTCCATGCATACAGCTCTGATAATGTAACTATGTCTTAGAATTTTCAATAAATTTAGCTGTTGAGTTAAATAGTAGCAAAGTGCTTAAGATTGGGAAAAAGGAGGCCAGATTCTCATCCCCCACCCACCTTAAATGGCCTTGGACAAGTCACAGTGTTTTCCTCAAAAGGATGAAATATTTTCTTTTTTTGTTATTTTAAAAACTTTTTTTCTTACTTAAAAGCAGTGGTTCACGCCTGTAATCTCAGCACTTTGAGAGGCTGGGGTGGGCAGACTGCTTGAGCTCAGTTCAAGACAAGTCTGTGCAACACAGTGAGACCGCATCTCCCAAAATACAAAAAAATAGCCAGGCGCGGTGGCGCTGCCTGTGGTCCCAGCCACTTGGGAGGCTGAGGCTGGGTGTGGGAAGAGAAGGCTGCAGTGAGCTAAGGTGGTGTTACTGCTCTCCAGCCTGGGCGACAGAGAAAGACCTTGTCTCAAATAAGTAAATAAATATAAATAAATAGAATAAATTATTGTTTGGTTGAAATTTTTAAACTTTATTTATAGATAGACAGATTGTTGCTCTGCTGCCCAAGCTAGAGTGCAGTAGCTTGATCTTGACTCACTGTAACCTCCACCTCCTGAATTCAAGTGATTCTCCTGCCTCAGCCTCCTGAGTAGCTGGGATTACAGGCACCTACCATCATGCCCAGCTAACTTATATATTTTTAGTAGAGATGAGGTTTCACCACGTTGGCCAAGCTGGTCTCGAACTCCTGACCTCAAGTGATCCGCCCTCCTCGGCCTCCCAAAGTGCTAGGATTACAGGTGCGAGCCACTGCGCCCAGCCAACTTTAACTTTTTTGAAATGACTGTTTTCTGAAGGATCACCTCCAGCTCTGAAATGCATTGATTCTAATGACTAGCAACAGAAAGAGCAAAGCTGCCAAGGCTGGACATGTGAATTCCAGGCTCTTCCTAAGGAGACAGAGGCCACCGAGCACACCCTTTTGATTCCATCACCTCTCCACATGCCTTTTCTGTATCCCTTCTCCCGTTCTTCTTCGAAGTCTCTTAACAAGTATTCTCCATCCTCTCAAAAGCTGGTTTATACCCTAGAACAGGGCCCCTCAAACCACCAAGGATCTTGTTAAAATGAAGATCCTGGTTCAGGTGATCTGGAGTGGAACCTGAGTTTCGCAGCTCCGGCCCTGGGACCACACTTGGAGTAGCGTGTTAGTCAGCGAGGGGTACCACAGCAAAATGCCACGGACTGGGGGGCTCAAACGACAGAAGCTCGTTTTCTCATAGCTGTGGAGTCTAGAAGTCCAAGATGCAGGTGTCGCAGGGTTGGTTTTTGGTGATGTCTTTCTCCTTCCCAGGGGACAGCGGCCTTCTTGCTGTGTCCTGATGTGGCCTTTCTTCTGCATGGGCATCACTAGTGTCTTCTCCGCTTCTTGTGAGGACACCAGTCCTTTCTGGTTAGGGCCCTATGACCTCAATGACCTCTTAAAGGCCCTGTCTCCAAATGCAGGCACATCTGGGGTTAGGGCTTCAACACATACATTTTGGTGGGACACAGATCCTTCCACAGCAGGTAGCAAAGGTCTAGAGCAGCTCTGGCCGAGTCACACATACAATTTAAAATTTTCCAATAGCTAAATTTTAAAAAAGTAAAAATGAGTGGGGCGCGGTGGCTCACGCCTATAATCCTAGCACTTTGGGAGGCCGAGGTGGGTGGATCACCTGAGGTCAGGAGTTCAAGACCAGCCTGGCCATCATGGTGAAACCCCACCTTTAAAAAAAAGAAAAAGAAAAAAAAAGTAAAAAAGAAACAGACAATTGATGACATAAAATTGTCACTAAAAAAAAAAAGAAATGGGCAATATTAATTTTTATAATCTATTTTACTCAGTTGACCTAAAATGTTATCATTTTAGCATATAATTGATATAAAAATTATTGAGATGCTTTACATTTTTTAATACTCAACCTTTGAAATCTGGTGTATATTTCACACTCAGAACATTTCTCAATTTGGACTGGTTACATGTCCATGCTCAGGTGGCCACTTGTGGCTGGTGGCTACCATATTGGACAGCACAGGTCTAGAGCTAATATTTTTCTACTTCATGATGTCATGATGTCCTTGGTACAGGCCTAGGAGGAGATCAACCTGCCAGAGGTAGATTCTAAGAAAGGATATTTGCTGATTACAGAGGACCTCCCTACACCAGTGTCACGTAGTGGCCCCAGATCTGCCCGTTTATCCCTGACCTCCTTCCTGTCCTGTATCTTTTCCTTCTCGCCCACTCCACACTGGACTGTCCTACACCCACCAGACCAGAGCCTTGTTGGCTTTCCAATCACTTCAGGACTTTACTCAGATAGTAAAGAAGCTTTCTCTGGGCACCCTTGCTTAAATTTCAACTCCTGCTGGGTGCGGTGGCTCACGCCTGTAATCCCAGCACTTTGGGAGGCCGAGGTGGGTAGATCACGAGGTCAAGAGATCGAGACCATCCTGGGTAACATGGTGAAACCCCGTCTCTGCTAAAATACAAAAATTAGGGGGCATGGTGGTGCACACCTGTAGTCCCAGCCACTCGGGAGGCTGAGGCAGGAGAATTGGTTGAACCTGGGAGGCAGAGGTTGCAGTGAGCCGAGATCACGCCACTGCACTCCAGCCTGGCTCCTGGTGACACAGCGAGACTCTGTCTCAAAACAAAACAACAACAAAAAGAAGTAAATTTCAACTCTCACCCTCCTCTTCCTTCTTCCTCTTCCTTCCTTCCTTCCTTCCTTCCTTCCTTCCTTCCTTCCTTCCTTCCTTCCTTCCTTCCTTCCTTCTTTCCTCTCTCTCTCTCTTTCTTCCTTTCTTTCTTTTGAGACAGAGTCTCAGTGGCATAATCTTGGCCCACTGCAACCTCTGCCTCCTGAGTTCAAGCGATTCTCCTGCCTCAGCGTCCCCAGTAGCTGGGACTACAGATGCATGCCACCATGCCTGGCTAATTTTTGTATTTTTTTTTTTTTAAGAGATGGGATTTCACCATGTTGGCCAGCCTGGTCTTGAACTCCTGACCTCAGGTAATCTGCCCATCTCAGCCTCCCAAAGTGCTGGGATTATAGGCATGAGTCACTATGCCCGGCCTTAATTTTTGTGTTTTTAGTAGAGACAGGGTTTCACCATATTGATCAGGCTGGTCTCAAACTCCTGACGTCGTGATCCACTTGCCTTGGCCTCCCCAAGTGCTGAGATTACAGGCATGAGTCCCCGCGCTGCGCCCTACCCTCCACTTTCTATTTCATTCCCTGTTTTAATTTTATTCTCAGCACTCATCACTAGCTAACATACCATATATTTTACTAATTTATCTTATTTGCCATTTGTATGTCCCGCTAAAATATACATCTTGTGAGGGCAGGGATTTACCTCTGTTTTGTTCACAGCTATATCTCCCTCCAATGCCTAGAATGATGTGTGGCACAAGACAGGTGCTCTACCAATGTTTCTGACTTAGTGGCTGAACATCAGAACCACGTCATGGGTCAAAGAACAGCTGCTGTTCAGGTCCACTGCTCCTGCACTTGCCACCATTTCTGGGGAAGTGCCTGAATCCGTGTGTCATCAGGTGAAAAGGAGAGATCATGGGTGGTGTCAGTCCTTATGGGAACCTGTATAGAAGACAATATTTGAAGAATTAAGAACAGAAATGACACCTATAATCAAGACACTGGGAAAGGTTCCAAGATTTTAAAAAAGGAAGTAATGAGGCCGGCTGCGGTGGCTCACACCTGTAATCCCAGCACTTTTGGAGGTGGAAGTGGGTGGATCACCTGAGGTAAGGATTTCGAGACCAGCTTGGCCAACATGGTGAGATCCCATCTCTACTAGAAATACAAAAATTAACTGGGTATGGTGATGTGCACTGGGTGTGATCCTTCTGCTTCAGCCTCCCGAGTCTCAGCTACTCAGGAGGCTGAAGCAGGAGGATAATTTGAACCCAGGAGATGGAGGTTGCAGTGAGCCAAGATCATGCCACTGCACTCCGGTCTGAGTGACAGAGCAAGACCCTGTCCCAGAAAAAAGAAAAAAAAAGTGAAGAGATGGATTGAAAAGGGCTAACATATAAATCTCGAGCAAATATATTAAGTAAAAGGCTTACTGATCTCAAGAGTTGACTTCAAAGGTGCTGCTGATATTTTATGTGTCAACTTGGCTAGGGTATGGTACCCAGTTGTTTGGTTAACAACCAGTCTAGATGTTGCCATGATATACTTTTAAAAATGTGATTAACATTGCAGTCAGTAGACTTTGAGTAAAACAGATTAATCTTTGTAATGTGGGTGGGCTTCATTCAATCAAGGCCTTCGAAAGTTGAAGTCTTCAGAATAAAAAATTCTGGGCCAGTCATCATGGCTCATGCCTATAATCCCAGCACTTTGTGAGGATCACCTGAGACTAGGAGTTTGAGACCAGCCTGGGCAACACGGTGAGCTCCTGTCCTAAAAATATATATATATAAAATAGGCCGGGTGTGCTGGCTCACACCTGTAATCCCAGCGCTTTGGGAGGCTGAGGTGGGCGGATCACAAGGTCAAGAGATCGAGACCATCCTGGCCAACATACTAAAACCCTCTCTCTACTAAAAATACAAAAATTCGCCGGGTGTGGTGGCGCACACCTGTAGTCCCAGCTACTTGGGAGGCTGAGGCAGGAGAATCACTTGAACCCAGGAGGCAGAGGTTGCAGTGAGCTGAGATCATGCCACTATACTCCAGTCTAGCAACAGAGCAAGACTCCATCTCAAAAATAAAAAAATTAAAATTAAAAAAATTAAAAATTTAAAAAAAGAAAGAATTCTGTCTCTAGCTGGGTGTGACGGCTCATGCCTGTAATCCCAGCACTTTGGGAGGCACAGGCGGGAGAGTAGCTTGAGGCCAGAAGTTCAAGACCAGCCTGGGAGATCCTGTCTCTACAAAAAATTAGCCATGTACAGTGGCATATGCCTATAGTGCCACCTACTCAGAAGGCTGAATTTGGAGAATCACTTGAATGCAGGAATTAGACGTTAGAGTAAGCCATGATCACTCTAATGCACTCCAGCCTGAGTGACAGAGAGAAATCTTGTCTTAACACCCACCCCTAAGTCCCCCCCCCAAAAAAAATTCTGTCTCCAGACTGCCTTAGAATTCAAGACTGCAAAGTCAACTCTTGCTGAAGTTTCCTGCCTGATTCCAGCCTGCCCACCTGTCCTGCACATATCAGATTTGCCAGCCTCCACAATCACATGAGCCAATTCCTTAAAGTCGATCACTCTCCCTATACACATAGTCTGTTGGTTCTGTTTCTCTGGAGGACCCTGACTCATACAAGCAGTGCTTCTCAAACGTTAGTGTAACTACGAATCACCTGGGGATTTTGTTAAGTCACAGATTCTGATGTAGTTCTGGGTGGGACCTGAGATTTTGCATGTCTGGGTTATCAGAGGATGCTGAGGATGTGGGTCTATGGGAGACACTCTGAGTAGCAAGAGCACCTTCCCTCGTTCTCAGAGCATCTGGGCTTCTTGAAAGGAGTAGGGCCAAGTCCTCTCAGAATCTTCAGAAATTTAAGGAGTCCACAGTTAGTTCCTTCTTCTAAAGCAGGGGTCATAGCCAGGCGTGGTGGCACCTGTGGTCCCAGCTACTTGGGAGGCTGAGGTAGGAGGATCACTTAAGCCCAGGAGGTGAGGCTGTAGTGAGCTGTGATTGCACCACAGAACTCCAGCCTGTGTGATGGAGTGAGACCTTATCTCAAAATAATAAATAAATAAAATGAAAAGCAGGGGCCAGCAAACATTTTCTGTAAAGGGCTAGATAGTAAGTATTTTAGGCTTCTGGGTCATATGATTTTTTTCAAAGCTACTCAAATCTGCCATTATACAGTGAAATTAACTGTAAACAATACATAAACCAGGCTAGGCACAGTGGCTCATACCTGTAATCTTAGCGCTTTTGGAGGTAGAGGCAGGAGGGTCACTTGAGTACAAGAGTTCAAGACCAGCTTGGGCAACAAAGCAAGACCCCATCTCTACAAAAAATTAAAGATTAGCCTGGCGTGGTGCAATCCCAGCTGCTTGGGAAGCTGAGGCAGTAGGATCACTTGAGCCCAGGAGTTCAAGGTTGCAGTGAGCTCTGATTATGCCACTGCACTTTAACCTGGGTGACAGAGTGAAACCCTGTCTCTTAAGAGAAAAACAAAAACAAAAGGTGAAATAATGTGTATGGCTGTGTTTCAATAAAACTTCATTTATTTATTGAGACATAGTCTCTCTTTGTTGCCTAGACTGGAGTGCAGTGGTATGATCTCAGCTCACTGCACCTCTGTCCCCCAGGGTTCAAGCAATTTTCGTGTCTCAGCCTTCCAAATTGAGGTGCCCACTACCATGCCCAGTTAATTTTTGCATTTTTAGTAGAGACAGGGTTTCCCATGTTGGCCAGACTGGTCTCGAACTCCTGACCTCAAATGATCCTCCCTCCTCGGTCTCCCTAAGTGCTAGGATTACAGGCGATGAGCTACTGTGTCTAGAAGAACTTTATTTATGAAAACAAGCTATGACTGGATTTAGCCTATGGGCCATAGTTTGCCAACCACTGGTTTATAGAATCACTTGACACTGAGGTTCTCCAGGACAGGGTTCTTATTCATTCTGGCAGCTTCAGGACCTCATGCATCAGAGGCATTTAATAGATGCTTAATGAAAAAAAAAAAAAAAAAGAATATATTGAATGAGGCCATTAAGATTTGGCTGTCCGTAATCTGCAAAGCACAGATTCTCAGTTACCAAGTAGCTATCTTTTATTGTCTTTTCAGTTTCTCTTTCAGATAGTGAAATAAGAATGTGGCATCATTTTTGTAGAAGTGAACTTTCTGACACCTGCTTGCTTCCTTCTGCTGTCCTATTCCTTAGGCCAGAGATACATAGATAGAATACATAAGAAGAATAGATAAGAAAATTCAGGGTATGATATGGAAATGTGTAGTGAGAATATCATGGTCAAAAAATGGAAAAATTACAGCACAAGTAGAGCTAGTGCATACAAATTCTTAAATTTATTGTGAAATATTCTGCACATATAAAATGAATAACATAATATATGCAGCATAATCCCAGCACTTTGGGAGGATGAGGTGGGTGGATCACCTGAGGTCAGGAGTTCGAGACCAGCCTGACTAATACGGTGAAACCCCATCTTTAAAAAGAAAAAGAAAAAGAAAAAAAACCCCATAATATATGTATAGCATAAAAATTGGCATGCACCTGTAGTCGCAGCTACTCAAGGGGCTGAGGTAGGAGGATCACTTGAACCCAGGATTTCAAGGCCAGCTGGGCAACGTAGACCCCATCTCTCTCTCTTTCTCTCTCTCTCTCTCTCTCACACACACACACACACACACACACACACACAAACATTTAATATGATAACTACCAATGCAAGTGGTTTTTATGTGTTAACAACGATTTCAGTGGGCTAGAGCGGATGATTTTCTTTTTTATTATTAAAAAAAAAATGATTTCAAGGTCTGGTGCAGTGGCTCACACCTATAATCCCAGCACTTTGGGAGGCTGAAGTGGGAGGATTGCTTGAGCCCAGGAGTTCGAGACGAGCCTGAGCAACATGGTGACACCCTGTCTCTACAAACAATTTAAAAAATTAGCGGGCTGGGCGCAGTGGCTCACAGCTATAATCCTAGCACTTTGGGAGGTTGAGATGGGCAGATCACATGAGACCGGGAGTTTGAGACCTGCCTGGCCAACATGGTGAAACCTCAGTCTCTACTAAAAATACAGAAAATTAGCTGGGTATGGTGGCACATGCCTGTAATCCCAGCTACTTGGGAGGCTGATGCAGGAGAATCGCTTGAACCCAGGAAGTGGAGATTGCAGTGAGCTGAGATTGTGCCACTGTGCTCCAGGATGGGTGACAGAGCGAGACTCCGCCTCAAAAAAAAAAAAAAAAAATAGCCGGGCCTGGTGGTCCCAGCTACTTGGGAGGCTGAGGTGGGAGAATGTCTTAAGCCCAGGAGGTCAAAGCTTCAGTGAGCCATGTTTGTACCACTGCCTTCTAGCCTGGGTGACACAGTGAGATCATGTCTCAAAAAGAAAAAAAAAAATCGAGAGAGATCCAAGATGGCTGATTACTAGCAGCTCAGGATTGTAGCTCCCAGTGAAAGCACAGGGAAAGAGAGGACGCCACACTTTCAGACGAATTTTTGTTGCTCACGGACCAGGAGATTCCCAGCGGAGGAGCCCCATGGGTCACCAGTGCGACTCTTGTGGCCGGCACGGCGGTTCTTGGTGCAGAGTAAAAGGACTGGATCCCCTTTTGGTCGACGTTTGGAGCTCTGGGAAGGCAGAGTCGTTTACACAGCTGATTGAAAAAGGGACTCAAGGAGGAAGCCAGACTGGAGATTCCGGGGCACAAAAGCACCACAAATCTTAATGCCGCTGTTTTGGCCGGTGCAGTGGGTTGCTCAGATTCTGGCGCTGGGAATCAAAAAGTTGGGTGTCTAAATTCGAAAGTCGGTAATTACAAAGATGACACGTAGATAAATTTACAATGATGGGAAGAAACCAGTGTAAAAAGGCTGAGAATACCCAAAATCAGAATGCCTCTCCCTCTGCAGGGGATCACAGTTCCTCATCAACAAGGGAACAAGGCCTGATGGAGAACGAGTGCGTTCCATTAACAGATTTAGGCTTCAGAAGGTGGATAATAAGAAACTTCTGTGAGTTAAAAGAACATGTCCAGCCCAATGTAAAGAAACTAAGAACCTTGAAAAAAGGTTTGACAAAATCCTAACGAGAATAGACAATCTAGAGAGGAATATAAGTGAATTAATGGAACTGAAGAATACGAGAACTCCGCAAACTACGCACAGGTTTTAACAGTCGAATTGATCAAGCAGAAGAAAGGATATCAGAGGTCGAAGACCAACTTAATGAAATGAAACGAGAAGACAAGATTAGAGAAGAAAGAGTAAAAAGGAATGAGCAAAGTCTCCAAGAAATGTGGGACTATGTGAAAAGACCTGATTTACATCTGATAGGTGTACCTGAATGTCATGAAGAGAATGAATCCAAGATGGAAAATATTCTTCGGGATATTATTCAGGAAAACTTTCCTAACCTAGTAAGGCAGGAAAATACTCAACTTCAGGTAATACAGAGAACACCACAAAGATATTCCTCAAGTAGAGCAACCCTAAGACACATAATCATTAGATTCACCAGGGTTGAAATAAAGGAGGAAATTCTAAGGGCAGCTAGAAAGAAAGCTCAGGTTACCCATAAAGGGAAGCCTATCAGACTCACAGCAGATCTCTCAGCTGAAACCCTCCAAACTAGAAGAGAGTGGGGGTCAATATTCAATATCCTCAAAGAAAAGAATTGTCAACCCAGAATCTCATATCCAGCCAAATTAAGCTTCATAAATGAAGGAAAAATAATTTTTTTTTTTTTTTTTTTTGAGACGGAGTTTCCCTCTTGTTACCCAGGCTGGAGTGCAATGGCGCGATCTCAGCTCACCGCAACTTCCGCCTCCCGGGTTCAGGCAATTCTCCAGCCTCCTGAGTCACTGGGATTACAGGCATGCGCCACCATGCCCAGCTAATTTTTTTTTTTTGTATTTTTAGTAGATACGGGGTTTCACCATGTTGACCAGGTTGGTCTCGATCTCTTGACCTCGTGATCCACCCACCTCAGCCTCCCACAGTGCTGGGATTACAGGCTTGAGCCACCGTGCCCGGCCTGGAAAAATAAAATTTTTTACGAACAAGCAAGCACTCAGAGATTTCATCACCACCAGGCCTGCTTTACAAGAGCTTCTGAAAGAAGCACGATACACAGAAAGGAACAACCAGTATCGGTCATCCCAAAAACTTACCAAAAGGTAAAGAGTGTCGCCATAATGAAGAATCTATGTCAACTAATAGGCAAAATAGCCAGCTAGCATTAAACGACAATACTAAACTCACAAATATCAATATTAATCCTAAATTTAAATGGATTTAATGCCCCAATCAAAGACACAGACAGGCAAATTGAATAAAAAGTCAAAACCCATCGGTTCGCTGTACCCAGATCCATCTCATAAGCAAGGACACACAAAGACTCAAAACATAGTGCTGGTGGAAGACTTACCAATCAAATGGAGAGCAAAAAAAAAGAAAGAAAGAAAGAAAGAAAACAGGAGTTGTAACTTTCGTCTCTGACAGAATAGACTTTAATAGTAACAAAGACTAAAAGAAACAAAGAAGGACATTACATAATGGTAAAAGGATCAATGCAACAACAGGAGTCAATGATCATAAATATATATGCACCCAATACAGGAACACCCAGATACATAAGACAAGTTCTTAATGACTTATAAAGAGACTTGGACTCCCGCACAATAATAGTGGGAGACTTTGACACCACATTAATATTCAACAGATCAATGAGATAGAAAGTTAACAGGGACATCTATGATTTGAACTCAGACCTGGAACAAGTAAACTCAGTGAATATTTATAGAATTCTTCACCCCAGGTCCACAGAACGTACATTTTTCTCAGTATCATATTACACCTATTTTGAAAGTGACCACATAGTTGGAAGTAAATCACTCTTCAGCATTTGCATAGCATTTCACAGACTTAAATGAAATATTGGCTGGCTGTTTGTTATTTTCTTCCCTTATTCCTTCCTGTCTCCGCTGTTAAGCACAATTATCAGCATAAAAGAGGTTTTTAATACCTATTTTTAGATTGCATTCCAGTCTGGGCAATAGAGCATGACTCCTGTTCTCTCTCCCTCTTTCTCTTTCTCTTTCTTTCTTTCAAAAAAAAAAAAAAAAAGAAAAAGAAAAGAAAAAAAAATCAAGTAAAATGCGTTTTATATTACATATATCACATGCTCATTTTAGAAAGAAAAATTTTAAAAATCTGTATATTTTCACATGCCAAGAATCAGTGAAAAGACTACGGAAGTTGAAATTTAGAGTGGAATTTGGAAGCCCCTATTTGACATTATTGGACGAGAGAATGTGTGAGTCACTGAGGCAGGTCGCTCAGAGCTGAGTGGTTTTGTGTATATATATATATCTATCTCACCTGGGCTCACCTTTTTGAGATCAGCTGTCACAGGTCATGCTCCTTACCCCACTACCCTTCTTATTGCTACAAGCTCTAAGCTCAAAGGAGACTGAGGAGGATGTGGGATGGAGTGAGTACAGGCCGGTGGTCTTAATGCCAAACTTTGGTTGGCTGGTTCTTAACACCATGTTCAGGTGCAGTGGGCGACATGCCAGCCTCAGCACTATGGCTTCTCATGTAGGACAGCAAATTTAATTTTGATGCTTAGCTAAATTGAACCACTATTTCCCAAGAGCAAAGTAGGTTTGGTCTCTACGGCTGCATTTATATTTACATATAAAATTGGCTCCCTCCCTGTCCAAATACTCCTTTTCCACATATCAGGTGATGGTTGTTGATAATGGAAAAGTCCGATTAGTAAATGATTATAAAGTACTTGGCTAATCAAAATGAAGGCAAAATAGCCCTCTGATAAGGCGGGGCCATGGCAAGCACTGATAACCTGGACCTCGCCGGCCCTGGAGGTCTTTGTGAAGTCTAGCCTCGGCAGACCCCTACATGGTCCGTATTGCCTCTGTGTCCCAGCGCTCGGTGAGAATTGGATGTGTCCTGGGAGCTGAGCACTGTGGATACTGTGCAGAACCTGGAAAAGTCATGGTCCCTGCCTCCTAGCTTAAAACTGATACTGCTGTGATGGCATGACCTAGCCGATGGGGGATCAGTTTGTACTAGCTTGTCACATAGACTCAAGGCAGTTTGTACATTGCAGGAACACATAATTTTAAATGTTTGGAAACAGTGTTAGACATAGGCTTGTACATCCATGCCCACAGCAGCATTATTCACAGCTGCCAGGAGATGGAAACCACACAAATGTCCATCACTAGATGAATGGAGAAACAAGATGTGGTATGTACATACAATGGAGTATCAGCGTTAACAAAGAATGAAATCCCTTTCAAAATTTATTTCTGTTTTTTATAACAGAGACAGGGTCTCACTTTGTTTCCCAGGCTAGTCTCAAACTCTTGGGCTCAAGCGCTCCTCCCGCCTCAGCGTCCCAGAGTATTGAGATTACAGGTGTAAACCACTGTGCCTGGCCTGCTTCTCTTGACTATCAATATATTTTTTTAAAAGAACTGGACCTGCAGTTTCCTATGTAGGTATGCATTGGAAAATTTGTGTCCACGTTTACTGTTCTTCCCTCACTATTCGGAAACCTCTGGAAATTCAATATTTCCTGATAACTGGAGCTACGGTTATCACTTCAGTTGCCAAATGAGTTGGGTAGAAATCTGAACTTGCTGTCCAGGCACGGGGGCTCATGCCTGTAATCCCAGCACTTAGGGAGGCTGTGGTGGGTGGATCATGAGGTCAGGAGTACAAGACCAGCCTGGCCAAGATGGTGAAACCCCGCCTTTACTAAAGATACAAAAAATTAGCTGAACGTGGTGGTGGGTGCCTGTAATCCCAGCTACTCCGGAGGCTGAGGCAGGAGAATTGCTTGAACTCAGGAGATGGAGGTTGCAGTGAACCGAGATCGCGCCACTGCACTCCAGCCTGGGTAATAGAGTGAGACTCCATTTCAAAACAACAACAACAACAGAAAACAAAACCCAAAAAACCAAAACCCAAAAAAAAAATGGTTCCCCCTGGAACTTTCATTTCAGGTACCAGCAAGACTTGTTTAGACTACAAACAACTTGAGAAGCGAAAGACATAAGTAGTCACGTCCTAGAAAAGAAAATATATGTGATTACGATACATGTAAAGAGACACTCAGAGTAATCAGTAGTCTGCAAAATAAAAATCAAGGCAACTGTTGGCATACCATTTTGCATCTTTCGATTGGCAAAAAACAAAATGTCGACAATACTAAATGTTGGAGAGAATCATCTTACACATGCTAGTTGGAGTATAATTCGGTACAACCACATTGAAAAGTTGATTGGGTTTACTTCCTAAAGTAGAATATGTACATCCCTTATAATGGAGCAGTTCCACTCTATGATATATACCAGAGAGCGATTTCTGCATCATCACCATCATAATAGCAACCATAACAATAAAAGGGTACATACAAGAATGATCAAACAGTACTGTTCACAATAGCGAAACACTGGAAACATCATGAGAATGGATAAATAAATCTTATATAGCAATTGAAATGCATGGACTAAGCAACATATAACAATGGGAATGAATCTTTGCATATGTTAGAAGTCCCAGAAGATTACCAACAGCATGGTACCTCTTTTTATAATTAAAAACGATGTTAATACATGTATTCTTTAAAATATATGTGTGGACTCGATACAACTATTTACAAAGGAAAGCCAGGGCAGGATGAACAGGAGATTCAAGCATCTATGAAAGAGGCTAGGATGGGGCCACATGCTTTAATGAGGGCTATCGGCCAGTTCTTTGCTTGTATTGGTTTGAGGTTGCTTATTGCATTATTAAAAATAAGTAGCCGCCAGGCGCGGTGGCTCACGCCTGTAATCCCAGCACTTTGGGAGGCCGAGGCCGGTGGATCACAAGGTCAAGAGATCGAGACCATCCTGGTCAGCATGGTGAAACCCCGTCTCTACTAAAAATACAAAAATTCAGCTGGGCATGGTGGCGCGTGCCTGTAATCCCAGCTACTCAGGAGGCTGAGGCAGGAGAATTGCCTGAACCCTGGAGGCGGAGGTTGCAGTGAGCCGAGATCGCGCCATTCCACCCCCGCCGGGGAAAAAAAAGAAAAACCCCAACTCCAAAAAAAAAAAAAAAAAAAAAAATAAGTAGCCAAATAACAGCAGGTACAGAAGTTGATGAAGACGGTCGGGTGCGGTGGCTCACACCTGTAGTCCCAGCACTGTATGGGAGGCTGAGGTGGGCAGACTACTTGAGCTCAGGAGTTTGAGACCAACCTGGGCAATGTGGCGAGACCCTGTACCTACTAAGAAAAAAAAAAAAAACGACCACCAACACAAAACCTGGGTGTGGTGGTGCTCACCTGCGGTCCCAGCTACTCGGGAGGCTGAGGTGGAAGGATTGCTTGAGCCCAGTGTTTGGAGGTTGCAGTAAGCTGTGATCATGCCACTACACTCCAGCTTGGGTGACAGAGCAAGACCCTGTCTCAAAAAAATGTCAGTGAAGAGAGTCCCATGAGCCAGGATAATGATTCAATAACAATGTGGCACAATGCTCCTGAGTGTCCCTTGTCCCTCTTCGCTACCTCTCAAATACAAACCAAAGAAGCTTCAGTTAACAGTCAGCACAACAGCAGCCCCTTTCACCTTGTGATTTCTGCATCATGGGGAGCCTCTTATTCCCACCAAAGCCTTCTTTGTTCACCTGAGGATATCTGCAAATGCCACTCTTCCAGATTCATTTCTTTTTGCTTCAGTTCCTCTGCCTTTTCTAAACAGGCATACAATGTTACTGCGGGGTGGCAGAGCATGATTCATTAGTCATGAAGGCGTATTTTCAGAACAATCTCAACGATCTTACATGTCCCTACATAGAGATTTATTTTAATATAGAGACGGGGGTCTCACCATGTTGCCCAGACTGGTCTTGAACTCCTGGGCTCAAGTGATCTTCTCGCCCTCAGCCTCCCAAAGTGCTAGGATTGCAGGCATGAGCCACTGTGCCTGGCCTCATTCCTTTTAACAACAGCATAGGTTGATCTGCTCCACCATTTATGTAATGACTCTTTTATTAATGGACATTTAGATTGCTTACAGGTTTTAATTTTACAGAAAGATGCTACAGCACATAAAATTGCTGTAAGGAATATTCTCCTGCACTTGGGTGAGTAGGCTGGTAGAGTGAATTTCTAGAAGCAGAATTGCTCAGTCAAAATAAATACATATTTTCATTTTGGTGGCCACTGCCAAATTGCCCCCAAAATGGTTCTACCTATTTCCAGACCCACCAACAGCACGTCGTAGCAGCTGTTAGGAAGCCATGTTTTTATGGCTTCTTTTGTTTTCCCTGAGCTGGCTTAGGAGTAGGAAATGGTTCTAAGACTAGGGACCAGGGAGATGCAGCACTCACCTCCTCACCTTTAACCTCTCCCCTCGGCGTCCTGGTTGCTGATGGGTAGAGGCTTTGTTCTTCCCCTTGGCACTGGCAGGGCCACCGTGTTCGCTCTGCCTGTCACACTTCCCTTGCAGTCAGTGAATGGGTTGGCCTGGCCTGGCAGTGCCCAAGTTACTGGGAAGTAGCGAGAGCATTTCTCCTCACCTGCCTGACGGGGATGCTCTTAGGATTGGTGAAAAGTCCGTTTGGGATGAAAGGGGCAAACATTTATATAAATCCAAACTTGAAAGTACAACCCCATAAATAACGGGACTGGGGGAGTGCCAACATATGTTACAAGATCAACAAAAGCCTGTCACTCGTTCAGAAACCTGACATGGTGACAAAGCCTGTCACTCATTCAGAAATCTGACACAGTGACAAAAAGCCTTGTCACTCTTTCAGAAGCCTGACATTTCTTCTTTTGGATTCAGAACTCCCAAGGTTTGCCTTCAAGCTGTCTACAACTTTCCACCCGAAGCTCACATTCATTTGTTCTGCCGTGTCTGCAATATGTAGAAGAAAAGAAGAGAAAATATTTTCTTTTTGCTCTTCCTTTGATCAGTTTCATCAAGGTCCATCTAGCATACTTAGCATGCAGTTAAGTCTATCTTTAGGAGAATTTTTTAAAATTTATTTTTAATTTTTTTTTTGAGACAGGGTCTTGCTCTGTCACCCAGGCTGGAGTGCAGTGGCACAATCTTGGCTCACTGCAGTCTCCACCCCCCTTGCCCCCTGACTCAAGTGATCCTCCTGCCTCAGCCTCCCAAGTAGCTGGGGCCACAGGCACATGCCACCATGCCTGGCTATTTTTTTTTTTTTTTTAGTAGAAACGGGATTTTGCCATAGTTGCCCAGGCTGGTCTCAAATTCCTGAGCTCAAGCAATTGCCTGCTTTGGGCTCCCAAAGTGCTGGGATTACACACGTGAGCCACCACATGCACCTGACCAAAAATTTTTTTATAATACAAATAGATACAGGGTTCTCACTCTATTGTTCAGGCTGGTCTCAAACTTCTGGGCTCAAGCAATCCTCCTGCCTCAGCCTCCCAACATGCTGGAATGACAGGCGTGAGCCACTATGCCAAGCACTAATATTTAATTAATTTATTTATTTGACTTTTATTTTAGATTCAGCAGATACATGTGCAGGTTACCTGGGTATATTGTGTGATGCTGAACTTTGGGGTATGAATGATCCCATCACTTAGGTACTTAGCACAGTACCCAACAGTTAGTTTTTCATCCTCTGCTCTCCTTCTTCCCTCCTCCCAGGGGAATATTTTAACAAGACTTTGGGTCAAGCATCCTAAATGCTGTCCAACTGCTGTCCAGGGTCCTCACTTAACTGACTTCGGATGAACCTTCATGAGATTCCGAGTCTTTTTGTCCTGGTGGACGTGAGCCACACATGGGCTCTTTTAGAATTCAATTACAAACCAGAGCTAGGGTATGAGAACTACTTTTCTAAGCCTAGAGCCTGTGGTGAAGATGGTGTGAAGTTAGGGGCTTGTCAAAGAAGACCCAAATTCTGTCCCTAGATGACTCAGACCTTCAGTTTCTTTAGTTATAAAATGGTGTCAAGAGGCCAGGAGCGGTGGCTCACGCCTGTAATCCCAGCACTTTGGGAGGCCAAGGCGGGTTGATCATGATGTCAGGAGTTCGAGACCAGCCTGGCCAACATGGTGAAACCTCATCTCTACTAAAAATATAAAAATTAGACGGGCTTGGTGGCAGGTGCCTGTAATCCCAGCACTTGGGAGGCTGTGGGAGGGGAATTGCTTGAACCTGGGAGGCAAAGGTTGCAGTGAGCCGAGATGGCACCATTGCACTCCAGCTGGGGTGACAGAGTGAGACTCCATCTCAAGAAAAAAAGAAAAGAAAAGAAAAGAAAAAAGAAAAGGAAATAGTGTCTAGAATTGTTCTGGCCTTGGGTATGATGAGGATTTTAATTAAGGAGGTGCCATGCATGAGGACTTCGAGTGACATGGAAGAACAGTGAGTATTCTTTGATGTTAAGTGTTACCTTTCATTTGAGATTGTAAAAGCCAAATGTGATGATGGAATAATCCCTTAGAGTAGCACTAATTTAGGATAGCATTAAGAATGTCAGCTTGATGGCTGGGCGCAGTGGCTCACGTTTGTAATCCCAGCACTTTGGGAGGCTGAGGTGGGTGGATCACCTGAAGAGCTCAAGACCAGCCTGGCCAATATGGAGAAACCCTGTCTCTACTAAAAAATACAAAAATTAGCCAGGCATGGTGGTGGTGCCTGCAGTCCCAGCGACTCAGGAGGCTGAGGCAGGGAGAACTGCTTGAACCCAGGAGGCAGAAGTTGCAGTGAGCCAAGATGGCCTCATTCTACTCCAGCCTGTGGGATACAGTGACACTGTCTTCGGGGGAAGAAAAAAAAAAAAGAATGTCAGCGGAGGAAAAAAAAAAGAATATCAGCTTGATGATCTGATTAGTTTTTGCATTAAGTATGCAACTGTATATATCATGCTATTTTAGTTTAAAGGTTTTAGTTTATAAGCTGTAAGTTATAAGCATATACAGTTGAACCTTCAATAATGAAGGTTTGAACTTTGGGGATCCACTTATTTGGGTTTTTTTTTTCTACCTCTCCGCCTTTGAGGCAGCAAGACCAACTCCTCCTCCTCCTCTGCTCCTCCTCAACCTACTCAATGTGAAGATGATGAGGAGGAAGACATTTACGATGATCCACTTCCACTTAATGAGTAGTAAATAAATTTTCTATTCCTTATGATTTTTCCCAATAACATTTGCTTTTCTCTCGCTTACTTTGGTGTAAGAATATAGTATATAATATATATATAACATACAAAATATATGTTCATTGACTTTTTTTGTTGTTGTTCTTGTTTTTTGAGACAGAGTTTTGCCCTGTTGCCCAGGCTGGAGTGCCATGGTGCAATTTTGACTCACTGCAGCCTCCGCCTCCTGGATTCAAGTGATTCCCCTGCCTCAGCCTCCCAAGTAGCTGGGATTACAGGCATGTGCCACCACACTGGACTGATTTTTGATTTTTAGTAGTGACAGGGTTTCACTATATTGGCCTGGCTGGTCTTGAACTCTGGACCTCAAGTGATCTGCCAATCTCAGACTCTCAAAATGCTGGGGTTACAGGCATGAGCCACTGTGCCAGACCTCATTGACTGTTTATGTTATTGGTAGTGCTTTTGGTCAAGAGCAGGCTATTAGTAGTTAATTTTGGGGAGAGACAAAGTTATACTCAGATTTTGGTGCAGGAGTTGGCACCTGTAATCCCGTGTTTTTCCAAGGATCAACTGTACTATAATACTGAATGATTACTATACCCCTGGTACCAGAAAGGCTTAATGTCTATTATTTAATTTAATCCACAAAAAGTCCGATGAGATAGGCAATAAAATGTAACCACTTTGGCTGGGCATGGTGGCTCATGCTTGTAATTCTAGCACTGTGGGAGGCCGAGGTAGGAGGATCACTTGAAGCCAGGAGTTCAAGTCCAGCCTGGGCAACACAGTGAGACCCTGTCTCAAAAAAAAAAAAAAAAAAAAAATTGGCCAGGCGAGGTGGCACATGCCTGTAATCCCAGCACTTTGGGAGGCTGATGCAGATGGATCACCTGAAGTGAGGAGTTTGAGACCAGCCTGACCAACATGGCGAAACTCTGTCTCTAATAAAAATACCAAAATTAGCCAAGCATGGTGGTGGGTGCTTGTAATCCCAACTATTTGGCAGGCTGAGGCAGGAGAATCGCTTGTACCCGGGAGGTGGAGGTTGCAGTGAGCCAAGATTATGCCATTGCACTATAGCCAGGGTGACAGAGTGAGACTCTGTCTCAAAAAAAAATTTTTTTTTTACCCATCTTTATGTATTATGCACATAGTAGAGGTCACAAAATAAAAGTACATTAACAATAATAAGAAATTACATTTTTAAAATTATTTAGGGAGCTAAGCTGAGCACCTTTACACATGTTATTTCATTTATTTCTCCTAATCCTGTGAGGTAGAGATTATCCCTGTGATCCAGACAAACAAAAAAAGATAGACGGGTTAAATAATGAACGTACCTAAAGCCAGTGAACTACTAAAAGGCTGGGGGCTGAGATTTGAAACATACAAATACACAGGATAATGCAAAAACTGTTGAGAGGGAGGGGTGTGGAAAATTAAAAAAAAAAAAACTGTTATACAGTTAAAGCAGCAGGAAGCTTTATTCTTCTTTGAAGTAAAAGAAAGATAATTTTGTTTCCATTTCCATTGCATTCATAAATACATATGGCAAAAATACCATGCAGTTCAACATTTTATGTTGGAGGGAGCTACTCTATGTCATAAAGCGACCTATTGTAAAGTAAATCATATTTTCCCATAGGAGCAATGTTGTAATAAAGGGCCTTGTTCTTGGCTGAGAATTTCACATCCAATAAATCAAACCGATGACCAACAATATGGTGGAAAAGCAGAACCAAACAATAAAATTACACTTCAAAGTCCAAGGATTTCAGAGCTCAAAGGGACCTCAGAGACGATAGAGTAAGTAGCTTTAAAACTTTCTAAAGCAGAGAAACCTCTTCTTCAGCAAAATCTTATTAGCCCATGTATAAAACAGTTGAAAAAGAGGGCACAGCATTTATACAAGAAGGGAGATTTTATATATATTTATGATTGTGATGCCTTGCGAACCTTTCAGGGAATCCAATAAAACAGTGATGAGGAAGAATTGCGGGGATTGTGGCCAGGGACGAAGGGATCCTTACACGCCATTCTACTCCCTCAAATGTTTGATTTTTTTTTTTACTTTGAGACAGGAACTTGCTCTATTGCTCAGGCTGGAATGCAGTGGTGTGATCATGGCTCGTTGCAGCCTGGACCTCCCTGGCTGAAGCCCTCCTTCCACCTCAGCTCCCCAAGTAGCTGAGACTACAGACATCCGCCACCATGCCCAGCTAATTTTTGTATTTTTTGTAAAGACGGGGTTTCACCATGTTGTCCAGGCTGGTCTCCAACTCCTGGGCTCAAGCTATCCTTCTGCCTTGGCCTCCGGGGGTCACACCTGTAATCCAGGTGTGGGCCACTGAGTGTGGCCCCAGATGAATTTAATTTGACTAACATATTTTATTTAATCTAGTGCATCCAACATAGTATCACTTAAACATGTAATCAATATAAAATTATTACTGAGATAGCTTACATTTTTCTTCATACTAAATCATTGAGACCATTAGTGTGAATTTTGCATAATGGCACATCTCATGTGTTCAGGCCAGCCTCATGTCAAGTGCTCATGAGTGCTGTGGCTGGTGGCTACAGTGCAGGTGTGCCACACGCTGGGCGTACTGCCTGGATTTCAGCACACACTGAATGAATGCTAGCTGTCATAAACATTCTCCCTTTGCTCAGGCTGTTACACCTCCCCCTCCTCCTCTGTTGAAGTCCTGCTCATGCCACAAGATTTGGCCAACTGGCCACAACCCCAGCACCTTCTCCACACATCGCATCACAACAGACCCATCCCCTCCTCCTTTTTGTGGTCCCTCAAAGCCTATCTCTACTCTAGATATTTTATTTGTCTACCTTCCTAGAATTTAAGCTCCTAAAGAGTTATAACCCACTTTTGGTTCTTTAAACCCTGGGGCCTAACTCAATGCCCTGCCCGTGGGAGGGGCGGAATGCGTGTCACGTGAATGCATGGAGGGATAGGAGAATTGCATGCAAATACATTTCCTTGGGTGGCAGAGCGGTTATGGGCTGCCTGTTTCTCTTTTTGTTATTCAGTTTTTACAGAGTGGCAGGCAGAGTCAGCTCCCTCTTTTCCTCTTCCAACTTCCTCTCAAGGTCGTTTCCCCAAGCTGGGCCTTGCCACAGAAAAGTCTTGATAAGAAAAGCAAATGTCTTTGTTAAACAGCAGGCCTGATTCCCCTGAGGGAAATCACGAAATGTAAGCAGGGGCACCCAAAGGCACAAACTGCGCCTTTCACTCGCTGTCTCACTTAGATGTTCTAAATCTTTGTGAAGTGGAAAGAGAAACTGCCCAACCTCCATTTCTTACAGGGATTTGAGCCTGGGAGTAAGGGCCCAGGAGATGAGGGTGCCAGGAGAACGGGGCCACGTGCTCTGCGAGGTTCTCTCCACGGGGCAGCCTGTCTGCTCGGGGTGGGGTGGGGGGGTCACTGGCACAGGACGGGCCATATCACAGGGCAGCTGGAGGTTCCGGAGCAGTGTGGCTACGTCCGAGGTTCACATTCTTTTATCACTGCTCTTTAGCCCAATGCTCAGTGTCTGTTTCTGCCCCTGAGAGTGAAGTTGGGGGCAGGGAGGGGTATTGAGGCATTTTTCAACCCAGGCCTCATCTTTCACCTTTTGTCAGAGCTGTGCATCAAGTTTGGTGGGCCCCAGCCCTAGCCCGTCCCTGTCTCCTGTAACTTTAAGGAACTGCGGAGTTGCTGTGTTTGATGTGTCTTAACTTTTAACACAAAGCACACCAGGGCTGGTTAATGATCATGAACTGTCATGGCAGCCACTCTGCAAAGGTGACATTGATGGATGGGGCCTGCAGTTTGGAGGGAGGCGGGTGGGTGCAGGGGCAGAAGGTTTATTTAAGCCCAGGCTGATAATGGAGGGGCCTTATGAGTCACTGAGCGGCAGAACTTTAATGGGATAAAGAGAGGGGGAGAGTCCCCTTTCTGCACTGCGGTCGGAAGGGGTAGTTCTCATTCTCTTCATCTTGTCTACCAAATAAAAGCATTCCTTGAAGGTTCAGATCTATTTAAAATCTTCTGCTAAGAGGAGGGAAAAAAGTCCACCTCTGTAATCAACCTTGTCATCTTTCTTGGTTTGGCCTCATTTATTCAGAAGTTCATGTTTACCTTACTTATCATTTGCAAAAGGCATTCTTAAAGACATTGTGTAGGGATGGTCTAAGTAAGAATGAATTCGGTCTTCCAAATAGCTGTAATTTCCTTGGGATTGCCATTGAAATGTGCATAGGAGTACAGTTGGGATTCCTTAAGTGATTGTATCTGGGAAAATGAAATCTACTTCAAAAAAAAAAAAAAAATTCAGGCTGGGTGTGGTGGCTTACACTTACAATCCAAACACTTTGGGAGGCCGAGGTGAGAGGATTACTTGGGCCCAGAAGTCCAAGACCAGACTGGGCAACATAGTGAGACCCTGTCCTACAAAAAATTATCCAGGATTCGTGGCATATCGCTGTAGTCCTACCTTCTCAGGAGGCTGAGGCAGGAGGATTTCTTGAGCTCTGGAGTTCGAAGCTGCAGCAAGCTATAACTGTGCCACTGCATTCCAGCCTGGGCAAAGAAAAAAAAAAAAGTAAAAACTGGATTTCCATTTTGCTCTGAATTTATTGATCATTACTCCATCCAGTGCCACACTTGGGAAACATCTGTCTCTGTCTCTCTTTAGGTAAATATCTCGATGTCACTCTCATTTGTAAACAATGTCGATGATGCTGTCAGACAAGCGGCTTTTCAGGATGCACTCAGGGTTAGAAGCTAAAGCCTCTTTCTCACCTTAGATATAGATGTGCCTTGTAAGTTTCATAAAAACAAGCTCTCAGCCAGGCATGGTGGCGCATGCCTGTAATCCCAGCTACTTGGAAGACTGAGGCAGAATTGCTTGTACCTGGGAGGTGGAGGTTGCAGTAAGCTGAGATCATGCCATTACACTCAAGCCTGGCCAACAGAGTGAGACTTTTGTCTCAAAAAAAAAAAAAAAAAAAAAAAAAGCTCTTGGAAAAATGGTCTGATCCCTCTTTTGGATGGAGATGCCAAATTTGGATCTCTGGCGGACCTCTAATTTCTGAGGGTGGAGGCAGAGAGGCGCACTATTGGGTCCCCTGATAATCCTGTGGGCATGAAGGCTGATGCCCACTGGAGACGTCTCGTTGGCTCCCTGCATACTAAATTCAGCAGCTGATGGCCTCTGCTCATTGCTGGACAGCATAAACATCAGGTTCTGGTAAATAAACTCAGGCTATCATGCAACTGCCCAACATGCACTTAAGCTGTGACTGACAGTTTGCTGGGGGCGGACTTAGAGTCTAGGGCCGAAGCTTTTGGGTGCAGAGGCTCCAAGGCTCCAAGATAAACAAATCTGTCGGTGAGAGTGACCAGAGTGTTAGGTCAGTCCAAGGGTCACTTATAGGTCATCCTGCTGGGAGCTTGGTCTCTGCTTTGTGTTTATGCTGGGGAGGAAAGCAGGAGGGGCCAGAGGGTTGGGTCTCCACTAGGAAAACATCCCTGGCCTGCTCATCAGAGCTTTTGGAAGTGGATTGGTATCCCCGCTGCTCCCAGTAATCCAGTAAAAGCTGGATTGTGCAGGCTTGTATTTTTTACAGGAGCTGATGAACAAGTTATCTTGGAAATATAGATTGCAAGATGTATGGGGCCAGCCAGCTCACCTGGGCTGCAGAATGGAGCAAGGGACTTCCAGGGCCTAGAGTGAGGTAATAGATCACTGGTGGGAACTCATGGCAGTCAGCATTGGAAAAGGCAGTTGAAGGAATGGGAAACTTCCCCTGTTCCTCTCCCTCTTCTGAATCTTACCAATTTTCCTGGAAAATATTTGGCCAGGTTTACATTTCTTACCAACTAGGGGCTTTTTTAGAGCCTAATCTTGCCTTTTTCTTGGGATTGGCTCTCTAAGATTGATAGAGAGGGGAAAGCAGGGGTATGTTTTATGGCCCGTTAGCTGACTTTTAGCAAAGTGAAGACTGTCTTTCCCCATGGACTCCTCGGTTTAGCCATCTCCAATTCTTTCTCATTTGGAGGACAGTGTGAGGCAGAAAAGAGATGTGACATCAAAGGAAGAGCTAATGGCATTTAAAATTTTTTGATTGCAGATGAAAAAGACTTTTTAATCCAAGATTCAGTTGCTTGCTATGGAAAATAGCTCAATTTAGTAAAAGGTCTAAATGAGCTAATGTCTTCAGATAAGCCAGAAGCTGGAAATACTCACAAACAAGCTGGGGATATTGATAGGCCACATTGAAATAAGCCCAATTTACAAAACATATGATGAATTGAAGATGCATGTAAAGATATGTGCAAAGATGCATTAATGATCTATATAAAGATGCATTAATGATACATGTAAAGCTACATATAAAGATATGATTAAAAGAACTGAAATTATACTGAGGGTGTGGGGGAATGCACCTATAGTCCCAGCTATGTGGGAGGATCACTTGAGGCCACAGGAATGTAAGGTTGTAGTTCGCTATGATCACACCTGTGAATAGCCACTGCACTGTGGCCTGGGCAATACAGCAAGACCTGACCTCTAAAAAAAATAAAATAAAACAAATTTTAAAAAAGAAAGTTGAAATCATACTGAATGTCTGTAACCACAATGGAATCAAACTAGGAATAAATACCAGAAAGGTTAACAGGAGAGTCTCCAAACACTTGGAAACTAAACATAAAGAGCAAAGTCTTTTTTTGGAAGTGTCAAGGGAAATTGAAAAACATATTGAACTGAGTGAAAATAAAAATAAAATATACCAAGAGCTGTGGGATGTAGCTAAGGCAGTGCTGAGAGGAAAATTTATAGTATTAAAGGCTTACACTAGAAAAGAGGGAGAAAATCTAGGCCAATCAGAGGGAAGGAAGCAATAAAGATAAAAGTAGAAATCAATGAAATTGAAAACAGAAAAACAATTAAGAAAATCTTTGAAACAATAACTGGTTTTTTAAAAAGATCAATAAAACTGACAAACCTCTAGAAAAAGAGACAAAGCAAGAAGGAGAAAAGACACAAATTACCACTATCAGAAGAGAAATAGGGGCTTTCACTACATATCCTGGAAATATCAAAGGACAATAGGGGAATACTACAAATAACTCTACATCCATAAGTTTAGACCTGAGATGACTTAGATGAAATGTACTGATTCCTCAAAAAACACTACCTTCTATAACTCATCTAATTTAGAATAGATAATTTCACTAGCCCTACAGTTATTAAGGACATTTAATTCATAATGAATCCCCACTGCGCGCGCACACACACACACACACACACACACACACACACACACTGCCATACCCACAAACAAATCTTTAGTCCTAGATAGTTTTGCCAGAGTGTTCTATCAAATGTTTAAACCAGAATTAGGCTGGGTGTGGTGGCTCACAGCTGTAATCCCAGCACTTTGGCAGGCCAAGGTGGGGGGATTGCTTGAGCCCAGGAGTTCAAGGGCAGCCTGGGCAACATAGAGAGATCCCCCAACTCTAAAAAAAAAAAAAAAACAAAAATAGCCAAATGTGGTGACACACACCTGTGGTCTTGGCTACTCAGGAGGCTGAGGTGGGAGGATTATTTGAGCCTGTGAGGTTGAGGCTGCAATGAGCCATAATTGTGCCACTACACTCCAGCCTGGGCAACAAGAGTGAGACCCTGTCACACACACACACACACACACACACACACACACACACACGAAAAGAAAAAAGAAGTAACATCATTTCTACACAATATTTTTTCCAGAAAACAGAAGAGGAAACACTTCACAATTCATTTTATGAAGCTAGTATAATCTGGATTCCAAAACCAGAAAAAGGCTGACAAAAAAAAAAAACTACATAACAATACCGTTTGTGAATACAAATTAAATTTTTTTTTTTTTTCCTGAGATAGGGTCTCACTCTGTCAACCAGGCTGGAGTGCAGTGGCACTATCATGGCTCACTGCACAGTTAATCTCCCAGGCTCGAGTGATTCTCCCACTTCAACATCCCGAGTAGTTAGGTCTAAAGGTGCATGCCGTCACACCTAGCTGATTTTTGTATTGTTTGTAGAGATGGGGTTTTGCTATGTTGCCCAGGCTGTCCTCAAACTCCTGCATGTAAGTGATCCTCCTGTCTTGGCCTCACAAAGTGCTGGAATTACAGGCATGAGCCACCACACTTGGCCTCAAAAATTATTGATAAAATAATAGCAAATAGAATTCAGCAATATATGAAAATAATTAAACACCAGGACCAGGTGGTATTTATTATAGGAATGCAAGACTTTGTAAAATCAACAAACTTTGTAAAATGAACCAGTCAATGAAATCTACCATATTAATAGGCCAGAGAAGAAAAATCACTTGATTATATTAATCCATTTATCATTAAATGCATTTGACAAATTCTGTATCTATTCCTGAACCCCCAGAAAAAAATTCAGAAATTTTTTTCTGAAAAAATTTTCAGAAAAATAGGAATAGATGAGAAATTCCTCAATTTGATAAAGAACATCTATAAAATATCACCGCTAACATTGTACCTGACAATCAAACACCAACACTGGGGACAAGGTAAGGATGTGTGTTGTCCCTGCTCACATTCAACATAGATCTGGAAGTTCTACTCAGCGCAACAGGGCAAGTGAAGGAAATAAAAGGCATACAGGTTAAAAAGAAAAAATGGAAACTGTCTGGTAACATAATTGTCTACATAGACAATCCCAAGGAATTAAAAACAAACCAACAGCGGCAACAAAAACCTCTAGAACTAAAATAAGTTAGTTCAGCAAGGTCATGGGATACAAGATAGACAAACGAAAATCAACAGTATTTTTATATACTAGCAATGGAAACAAAAACAACAACAAAATACTACACCATTTATAATTGCTCAAAAAAAGAGAAATATTTAGGAAACCTGACGAAACATGTATAGGATTTGTATATTGATAGCTACAAAATGCTAATGAAGGAAATTAGACAAGAACTAAATAAATGGAGAGAAATACCACACTCATGGACTGGAAGACTCATTTATAGTAAATGTCAATTTTTCCCAAATTGAAGCACAGCTTTAACGTAATTCCTGTCAAAACTCCAGCAGGATTTTCATTATTCTAAAATTTATATGGAAAGATGGAAAGACAGCTCACACTGGGGCCTGTTGGGGATTGGGGGCTAGGGGAGAGATAGCGGGGGGTGGAGGAGTTGGGGAGGGACAGCATTAGGAGAAATACCTAATGTAGTTGACGGGGGGATAGATGCAGCAAACCACCGTGGCATGTGTATACCTATGTAACAAACCTGCACGTTCTGCACATATACCCTGGGACTTAAAGTACAATTAAAAAAAAAAAAACTCATATGGAAAGACAAAGAACCTAGAATAGTTAAAACAATTTTGAAAAAGAAGAATAAAGTGGGAAGAATCAACTGATTTTAGTATTTATTTTTTATTTAAAAAAAATAGGCCAGGCATGGAGGCTCATGCCTGTAATCTCAGCACTTTGGGAGGCTGAGGCTGGTAAATCCCTTGAGGTCAGGAGTTTGAGACCAGCCTGGCCAACATGGTGAAACTCTGTCTCCACTAAAAATACAAAAATTAGCCAGGTGTGGTGGCATACACCTATAATCCCATCTACTAGGAAGGCTGAGGCAAGAGAATCACTTGAACTCCGGAGATGGAGGTTGCAGTGAGCCAAGATTGTGCCACTGCACTCCAGACTGGGCAACAGAGCAGGACTCTGTCTCAAAAAATATAACATAAAAAATAAAAATAAAAAGAGAAAAAAAAAATAGAGACGAAGTCTTGCTATATTGCCTAAACTGGTTTTGAACTCCTGGGCTCATGTGATCCTCTTGCCTCAGCCTCCCAAAGTGCCAGGATTACAGATATGAGCCACTGCACCAGGATCAATCTATCTGATCTTAGAACTTAATATACATAGTAATCAACATTGTGTGGTACTGGCAGAGACATAGGTACATAGATCAATGGAACAGAGAACTGAGGAATAGATGAGAAAAGGGAAATATGGAAATATATTAAACTAATTTTTATCAAATGTACAAAAGTGGTGGTGGCTCACGCCTGTAATCCAAGCACTTTGGAGGCCAAGATGGGCAGATCACCTGAGGTTGGGAGTTCAAGACCAGCCTGATCAACATGGTGAAACCCTGTCTTTAAAAAAAACCAAAAAAAACCAAAAAATAAATGTACAAAAAGATTTCAACGAAAGATAGCCTTTTATAAACAGTGCTGGGGTAATTGGACATCCATAGGCCAAAAACAAAACAAAAGAAAAAAAGAACTTCAAGTCTCACACCTTATATAAAAATTAAATCAATATTATTTTCTATAAAACAAAAAGAGGCTGGGTACGGTGGCTCATGCCTGTAATCCCAGCACTTTGGGAGGTCAAGGTGGGTGGATCACCTGAGGTTGGGAGTTCGAGACCAGCCTGACCAACATGGAGAAACCTCATCTCTACTAAAAATACAAAATTAGCTGGATGTGGTGGTGCACGCCTATAATCCCAGCTACTCAAGAGGCTGTGGTAGGAGAATTGCTTGAACCCAGGAGGCAGAGGTTGTGGTGAGCTGAGATTGTGCCATTGCACTCCAGACTGGGTAACAACAGCGAACCTTCAAAACGCTACAGTAAAAACATCAAACAATCCTATTGAAAAATAGACAAACAATGAGAAGAGACATTTCTCTAAAGAAGACATACAGATGGCAAATAAACACAGGGAAAGATATTCAACACCATTAGCCATTATGAAAATACAAATTGAAGCCAAAATGAGATAGCACCACACACCTATCAGAATGTTTAAACAAAACGTTGTGACAACACTAATTCTGCAGGTGAAGATGTGCTAAAGACCAGCATTCTTTGCTAATGGGAATGTAAAATGCTTCAGCATCTCTGGAAAGCAGTTTTCAGTTTCTTCAAGAACTAAGTATGCAATTGTGATGTGACCCATCAATTACACTACTGGGCATTTATCCCAGGGAAATGAAAATTTATGTTCACACAAAAACTTGTACATGGATGTTTGTAGCACCTTTATTCCTAATAGCAAAACTGAAGCAACCCAGATGTCCTTCAACAGGTTACTGGTTAAACAGACTGTGGTTCATCAATACCAAGAAATACCACTCAGCAATAAGAAACAGAGGATGGAGACACACAACAACTTGGAGGAATCTCAAGGGTATTGGGGAAAAAAGCGAATCTCAAAGTGATTCCATTCATATAATATTCTTAAAATGACAAAATTGTAGAAACGAGGGACAGATCAGTATTACCACACATTAAGGAGGTAGTCGGGGTAGAAGGGAAGAGGATGTGGCTCTAAAAGGGCAATATGGATCATCTGAGATCAGGAGTTCGAGACCAGCCTGGCCGACATAGTGAAACCCCGTCTCTACTAAAAATACAAAAATTAGCCAGCTGTGGTGGTGCATGCCTGTAATCCCAGCTACTCAGGAAGCTGAGGCAGGAGAATGTCTTAAAGCTGGGAGGCAGAGTTTGCAATGAGCCGAGATTGAGCCACTGCACTCCAGCCTGGGCAACAGAGTGAAACTCTGTCTAAAAAAAAAAAAAGGCAATATGAATTACCTTGTAGTGATGGAACTATTCTATTCTGTGTCTTCTCTGTGGTGCTGTCAATATTCTGGTTGGAATATTGTGCTCCAGTTTTGCGGGATGTTATCAGTGGGAGATATATCATTTTGATTCTTCTAAAATATAGATGGAAAGAAAAAGGAACTGGAATAGCTAAAACAATCTTAAAAGAGAATAAAGTGGGAAGAATCAGTACTCGAGAAACTGGCTAGACAGTACCCAGGATCTGTTTGTATTATTTCTTACAACTGCCTGTGAGTTTACACCTATCTCAAAAGTTTAATTAAAAATGTTTTTCAGATGGATCAGGAATTGTAGTTGAATACCTTTAAATTATGAATGAGCTTGTCTGGTGTATATATTTTAGGCAGTTACTAAAATTAATATTTAACACATCTGTTTTATTTACATACAAGTATTCTGGAATGAACTATAAGAGTAACCTACACTTTTTTTTTTTTGAGACAGAGTTTTGCTCTTGTTGCCCAGGCTGGAGTGCAATGGCACAATCTCGGCTCACTGCAACCTCCTTCTCCCGGGTTCAAGCAATTCTCCTACCTCAGCCTCCCGAGTAGCTGGGATTACAGACGTGTCACCATGCCTGGCTAATTTTTTTGTATTTTTAGTAGGGACCGTGTTTCTCCATGTTGGTCAGGCTGATCTTGAACTCCTGACCTTAGGTGATCCAACCCGCCTTGGCCTCCTAAAGTTCTGGGATTACAGCAGTGAGCCACTGTGCCTGGCCAACCTACACTTTTACTGTCACCAAAACTGCATGTGTATCTCTTCCATTTGTTCCGTCATAAAACTTCTCACCCACTCCCTCAATCAGTGATTTGTTCATTCAAACAACATGTTCAGTGTACAAACGATGAGTGGGGCTCAGTGCCATCTTGGGGTAGCATCATTAAGCCAGACCTTTCTATCCGTATTTGCGGCTCTCAGATATCATAGAAGTGACATGGTGAAGCCTGATTTAGATTCCTTTGTGAAAACCACTTGCAGAGTATCAGTGTTTGGGCTTTTGAAAAGCCTTTTTCAGAATTTCCCACCCAAAGAAGGTACAAAAGGCTTTTTGGTTTCTCCCAAGATGTCGCCCATTAGATCAATGGACTTTTCAAATAACATGGAAAGTGAAGAATCCCTTTCTTTTCTTCTTTACGATTTTGTAGACCAAATACATTACTTAATTTAAAAAATATGAATGAAAGTGTAAAGAATGGATAGACGGAGATTTTGTTTTTCTCTCAATTCTCCTGGCAGAAATGGGTCTGCCAACATTCAATTCCAAGAATTCTTTACTATAGGTCCTTGGGTAAGTTTGGGCACTGGCTAAAATGGCATGCCATCTTTTGGGATATGTACATTCTTCTGGAGAGGGAAACTGCAGCTTTCAAGAGATTCCCTAAGTCTGTGACCCAGAAAATATAATACCTGTTTTTGTTTGTTGGTTTTGTTTTGAGATGGACTCTCACTCTGTCACGCAGGCTGGAGTGCAATGGCCCTGGCTCGCTGCAACCTCTGCCTCCCGGGTTCAAGAGATTCTCCTGCCTCAGCCTCCTGAGTAGCTGGAATTACAGGTGCACGTCACCATGCCCAGCTAATTTTTGTATTTTTAGTAGAGACGGAGTTTCACCATGAAGAATACCTGTTTTAATGGCTATAGGATCCAGACACATAGAAAGAACTAGAAATATGTGGGAAGGGCCCATCCATGGCCTGATGATGGAGCCAGCATTCATCTCCACCTTTCCTACCTGTTCAAGGGCTGACTCAAACACCTCCTCCCCTATGAAGCTTTCTCTGATCAGCTCACCGCCTCTCAGCCAGAAGCCATCTATTCTCTGAGCTTCCAGAGTCTTTGCTTGCTCTTCTCTTAAGACACTTACTGGCCCAATGTAGTGGCTCATGCCTGTAATCCCAGCACTTTGGGAGGCCAAAGTGGGAGAATTGATTGAGGCTAGGAATTCGAGACCAGCCTGGACAACATAGGGAGACTCTGTCTCTAGAAAATAAATAGATAGGGTCGGGCATGGTGGTTCACGCCTGTAATCCAAGCACTTTGGAGGCCAGGGTGGGCGGATCACCTGAGGTCGGGAGTTCAAGACCAGCCTGACCATCATGGTGAAACCCTGTCTAAAAAACAAACAAACAAAAAAATTAAAAAGAAAAAGAAAAGAAATAGATAGATATAGATAGATAAATAAGACACCACTTTCTATCACATGTTAATCTAGATATTGTCTCCATTCCCTGCCCCTGTACCATTATGGATTTGCTCTAAGTGGATAATCTAGAAATATCCATTGGCCGAGTGATGGTCCTTACAAGTTTTTTGGCAGTTCAGAATTGGCCGGAGATAAGAATGGTTGGTTCTTTTCCTTTTTTTTTTTTTTTTGAGATGGAGTCTGTGTCACCAGGCTGGAGCGCCTCCTGGGTTCAAGTGATTCTCCTGCCTCAGGGTCCCAAGTAGCTAGGTCTACAGGCATGCGCCACCATGCCCAGGTAATGTTTGTATTTTTAGAGACGGGGGTTAACCATATTAGCCAGGCTGGTCTCGAACTCCTGACCTCAAGGGATCCACCAGCCTCAGCCTCCCAAAATGTTGGGATTACAGGCATGAGCCACCACACCCGGCCAGTTCTTTTGCTTTTCAACAGAAAATGTAAGGCGTTGGGCATTAACTGGCATTTTACATGATGTGAACTTCCCAGTGGGGAAGGTAGTCAGTCCTTCTGCAGGGACCCAGTGCCTACTCAGTGAGAAACTGTAAGCAACCGTTGCATCTCCTCAATCCAGCTCAGTGGTGGAATTGTAAATAGCACTCTGCCCTGTCCCAGTTGTCTTATTTGGGAAATACTTAAAAAACTCCACCAACCTCCTGACTTCACCTTTTCTTTCGGGTAAATCTATTCTTTTAAGGGAGGGTCCAAGTGGAGAGAGGGACTCAAGTATTCCTTGTTCCAGTGGAATTTGTCCCAACCTCCCACAGCATTGCCTCCAGCCCCTGTCTTGCATTCTTGGCTTTTGAAGAGGGGGGCAACCCGCTTCTTATCTGGGATTGCTTGCTTAAACAAACTCAGCGGTGTGGAGGTATTGTCCTTTGGAAACTTGGCCTGGGACACTTTACCAAGTGTCTGCAAACATTTAGACATGGAAAGCTACCCACTGTTAACCCAGAGCCCATTGTCTCTGCTCAGGGCTGCTCTTCCATGAAAGTGGCTTGCGGTTGGGGGTGGAGGTGGTGAGAGTCAGCCCAAGGGAATCCCTCAGTTGGGGCTCTGGACTGGGGAATTGTGCTGCTGTTTGTTTAAACAACCTGAGTGTAATTGGATTGTTTGAGATGCCCAAGATGTTTGGGAAAGTGGGGGAAGGGAGGCAGCTTGCTGGGGGAGAGAGTCACCAGCAGGGACTTTGATGGGTCTCTGGCTGGGTGGTTGTCAGCCTCCAGATTGCAAAGCCAGTGGGAAGAATGGCCCTTCCGGCTTGGCGTGGGCACACAGGACCTGGGTCAATAGGTCGGACCATGTAGTCTATAAAATATTAAAGCTGGTACTCGAGGGGTGGATCAGGATATGAGGAATATTTAACTTAATTATCCCTTTTTAATCATAACAATCTAAGGATAGCACAAATGCACAGTTACATATTTGCTTGTTTTCTAGATCTTATTTTTTAAAATTCCACAAAAGTAGTGGTAATATCCAACTCAGGTTTCACCAGTAAGAATGCAGGGTAGGAATTCTTTAGGAGTCGGTATATCATTCCTTGGGACAGAACAGGGGCTACTGGGGAGTATTCGACAGGCCTATGGAAAAAATAAGTCGGTGCTTTATTGTAGAGATCATACCCTTCCATATGACCTGGGGAAAAGGGCAAAGAGTGTTAAAAAATGAGAAGAATCTGGGAATAATAGAAGGAATCTTTGCAATGCTGGGCCTGGCCAGCACCGCCCTGTGAGATCAGACCTCACGTGAACCATGTTCTCACGTCACCTGAGGCATGCAGGTAGACGCCACAAACAAGTGTGAATACTTATTAGGGATGCTTACCAAGTAGGATAGAATTAGAAAAGGTAAGGGGCTCTTATTACGTGGCAGGCCCCCAGGTATGTAATTTTACTTAATCACTGCTGGAACCTGTGACATAGGTTAGCAGAAAAATAGACTGTGGCTCAGAGGGTGAAATGAACTTGCCCAGACCACAAAGAAGGAAATGATTCAATCCGGATTTGCATTAAAATCCTTCTGTTTTCAAAACCCTTTCTCTTTTCAATACTCCGACTCAAACTACTCCTTCCCCTGGAAAAAAAAAAAAAAAAAAGAATGAAAATACAGAACTCATCACTGTGCTGATTCAAAAACAAATAACGCTCTTTTGATATGCCAGTAGCAAATCACACATACAGGCCTTCAGCTAAATAAACAATCAATTAGGGAAAGGATAGAAATGTTAATATTGGTAAAACCTACTGATCTTCTGATTGTAAATACGTTTTAGATTATTTATTTGAGGATGGAATGCTTGTCATCTTCATTTTAAGACGGCTATCAGTTTTTGAGATTAGCCCTTAGTTAAAATAAAGTTATAGTCAAGTATCTTGTAATATTTAGTGGAACAATACCTGACAGGGTACATTTACCTTTTCACCTTTTTTTTTTCCACCCTGTGGCCCAGGCTGGAGTGCAGTGGCATGATCTTGGCTCACTGCAACCTCTGCTGCCTGGGCTCAAGCAATTCTCCCACCTTAGCCTCCCAAGTAGCTAGGAGGCGCAAGCCACCACACTTAGGCACAAGCCACCATGCCTAGCTAATTTTCGTGGGGCTTTTTTTTTTTCGTAGAGACAGGGTTTCACCACGTTGCCCAGGCTGGTCTCAAACTCCTGGACTCCAGGGATCCGCTGCCTCAGCCTCCCAAAGTGCTGGGATTACAGGTGTGAGCCACTGTGCCTGCTCAAAACTTTCACTCTTTTTTTTTTTTTTTCAAGACGGGGTTTCACCACGTTGGTCAGGCTGATCTTGAACTCCCAACCTCAGGTGATCCGTCTGCCTTGGCCTCCAAAGCGCTTGGATCACAGGTGTGAGCCACCACGCCTGTCCAAACTTTCACTCTTAACATAAGCATGTCTGTAACACAAAAACAGCTTTGTAAAGGTGTTGTCTTTTGCTTTTTATTTTTATTTTTTTTTGAGACAGAGTCATCCTTTGTCACTCAGGCTGGAGTGCGGTGGTGCAATCATAGCTCACTGCAGCCTCAATCTCCTGAGCTTAAGCAATCCTCCTGCCTCAGCCTCCTGAGTAGCTGGGACTACAGGTACATGCCACCATGCCCAGCTCAATTTTTTTTTTATTCACTGGGGTGCAGGTAGGCTAAGGCTGAAAAGGGCATTGGTCTTATTTTTCTTAAAATTTATTTTCAGGGCCGGGCGCGGTGGCTCACGCCTGTAATCCCAGTACTTTGGGAGGCTGAGGCGGGTGGATCACGAGGTCAAGAGATCGAGACCATCCTGGTCAACATGGTGAAACCCCGTCTCTACTAAAGCTACAAAAAATTAGCTGGGCATGGTGGCACGTGCCTGTAATCCCAGCTACTCAGGAGGCTGAGGCAGGAGAATTGCCTGAACCCAGCAGGCGGAGGTTGCGGTGAGCCGAGATCGCGCCATTGCACTCCAGCCTGGGTAACAAGAGCGAA
>NW_022436969.1:9691655-9707892 GCF_009761245.1 Sapajus apella | reverse complement strand
AAAAAAAAAAAAAAAAAAAAAAAAAATTTATTTTCAATTTACTTGTTTTCTCTGTATTGTCCAGGCTCGTATTGAACTCTTAGCCTCAGACTATCCTCCCACTTCAGCCTCCTAAAGAAGGATCATAGGTGTGAATCACCATGCCAAGACAACTTTATAAAGTTTAAAAGATTCATAACAGGCCTGGTGCAGTGACTCATGCCTGTAATCCCAGCACTTTGGGAGGCCGAGGTGGGCGGATCACCTGAGGTAGGGAGTTCGAGACCAACCTGGCCAACAGGGAGAAACCCTGTCTCTACTAAAAATACAAAATTAGCTGGGTGTGGTGGTGCATACCTGTAATCCCAGCTGCTTGGGAGGCTGAGGCAGGAGAATTGCTTGAACCCGGGAGGAGGTTGCAGTGAGCTGAGATCATGCCATCGCACTCCAGCCTGGGCAACAAGAGCAAAACTCTGTCAAAAACAAACAAACAAACAAAAAAGGATTCATAACAGTATTTTGACAAATACTTTAGAATACTGTTTTCAGAGAAAAGGGCTTTCTATACTCCCCAAGCAGCTCAGTTTTGCGCAAGCTCCAAGTGGTAGCTGCTTCAACAGTGGTGTAACAGACAGCACAGAACAATCACTGTTTCTATGCCGTCTGGCAACTCCATTCTCCTAGGCTTTGAGGGCTTCTTAAGGTAAGAATCAAGGGGCTTTTCAAAATCACACCTTGACCCCAGTTGTTTCGTGGGAGCTGGTAGCTTCTTCTAGTACTCTAGATCTTTGACACCAGAAGGCTGCTTGGCTCCAAATTCTTAAAAATTGAAGGTGTCAGGTAAGTAAAGGGAATATTCACAATATGGAGGAAAAGAAGTGCAGCGAGGCTGGTGGTGCAGCACTGGAGGATCAGAGAGTGTCTTTTAATCCTTTGCAATTTGCAGAGGATGCAGCAGGTGAGTCCTGTGGACATCAGAGGGGCTTCAACGCTGCGGAGCTGCTGCTCAGGTGGACACTGCTGGCCTCGATCACATCATGGAGACCACATGGATGCTGGGAATGCACCTCCCATTGGCCGAGCTGAGGATATGAGCGGGCCATGAGTGAGCCAGTGTTTCCATTTCTCTTCCCACCATGAGAATTTCATGCCAGTTAATTTTAAAGTAATTATTTATTTTGCATTTTGCTGTCCTCACTGAGGTATGCATGGATTGTTAAAGATTGGAAAGTTTGTTCTTTGATTAGTTGGAGGTTCCTTCCGTCTCTTTAAGAATGCCACCTCCTCCTCCAGCCCCAATCCTGGCTTCCCAAATTTCAAACTCCCAACACTTGTAGGGCTTAAAATTTGTTAGTTTTGATGATGGCAATTTAAAATTAACAATTACCTTGGTAATGAGTGTTTTTTTCTGCAGGTTTGTTTAAAAGTGAAAACAATGAGGCTATTCATAAAAGTTTGCTGGATGGCTCACACTTTCAGAGGAGGGACAGCGCTTGTTGCAGAGAATGAGGTTCAGTGTGATGTGTATAAATGTGTTTCATGGCTAAAGACCAAACAGAGACTAGTGTCTCCCACTCGGGAAGAATGATCACCATGGTAATGGATTCACATTGTTACATAGAACAATCACAGGTTTAAATAAGACTCTGCCTGCTTTATAATGATCAGGATGTGAAAATATACTGAATCAAAGCTGGGCGCAGTGGCTCATGCCTATAATCCCAGCACTTTGAGAGGCCAAGGTGGGAGGATCACTTGAGATCAGGAGTTTAAGACCAGCCTGGGCAACCTGGTGAAACCCCATCTCTACTAAAAATACAAAAATTAACTGTGAGTGGTGGGAGCACCTGTAATCCCAGCTACCGGGGAGGCTGAGGCAGGAGACTCACTTGGACTCGGAAGTTGGAGGTTGCAGTGAGCCGAGATTGTGTTCCTGCACTCCAGCTTGGGTGACAGAGTGAGCCTCTGTCTCAAACAGAAAGAAAAAAAAAAAAAAAAAAAGAAAAGAAAAGAAAAGAAAAGAAAAGAAAATATGTTGAATCAAGATGACTCTTAGATATTTGGCTAGAGCTACTGGGTAGATGGTGATGTTAGTTTTCAAGGAAAGGGCCTGGGACAAGTTTGTCACATTTATTTCCTGTTTTGATTATTTCCAAAATGATCAAGCCAGGAAATAGGGAGAACAGATTGGGTGTATACATATGTGTACTGAATTCAGTGCTTAAATCCAGATGCTTTGAAGTCAGAGTTCCATGTGTCCAAATCCCAGTTTCACCACTTACTGCTTGGGTGATCTTGGGCAAATTGGTTTATCTTTCTTGGGATCCTAATGTAGAAAATAGGTATAGGCTGGGCCCAGCACTTTGGGAGGCCGAGGCAGGTAGATCACTTGACCTCAGGAGTTCAAGACTAGCCTGGCCAACATGGTGAAACCCCGTCTCTACTAAAAATATAAAAATTAGCCGGGTGTGGTAGTGCACGCCTATAGTCCCAGCTACTCAGGAGGCTGAGGCAGAAGAATTGCTTGAACCCAGGAGGCAGAGGTTGCAGTGAGTGGAGATTAGGCCACTGCACTCCAGCCTAAAAACAGGTATAATTATAGGGTTAAATAAGGCCATATATTTATAAACTTATATGCTTAGCACACCGTAGAAGCTCAGCGAGTGAAGATCATTTGTATTCGTAGTAGTGGTAGTAGCAGTAATATTTCTCCTGGGAATAGCACAGGGGACAGCCTAAAGTGGCCACGGTGGGTACGTCACGATGTGCACAGTAGGAAGGAATGCCTGTGTTGGTACCATTTCCAAACTGTGCAACTAGGGCCAGGAAAACTTTGATTGACAAAACTCCCTGAAGCCCCAAGGCAGTCTCTGGCAGGGAAGAGGTCACTGTGGCATCTTGGATAAAAACAGTGGGCTGGGAAGGAATGAGACCAAGGAGTGAATGTTGGAGCTGTGGCTTACCAGCTCTGAAACTTGGATCCCCAATTTTCTGAGCTTAATGTCTTCGTTTGTAAACTGTGGATTAAAAATACCTAAATGACAGGGCCGTTGTGATGATAGATAGTGTTCTTATGTAAAAGTGTCCCACTTGGATGGACATGCAGGAAATGTTTGTTTTCCAAATTGCATCTGACTTCTTACTGAATAATGAATCCTTGAAGGCACACAGTCCTCGGAGCTGGAGGCCAGGAGTAGCTTTCGAAATCGCCCGGGAAGGAGCAGGCCTGAGCAGCTCCCTCCCAGCTGGACTCAGGACTTTCACCCAGGCGGCCTTTGGGCCCTGTGCTCTGGGAGTCAGGAACCCGAGACGCACATCTTTTCTGGCCCAGCCCTTTCTTGGGCTCATTGTTCTGGAAGGCTTTGTACTATTTGTTCATCTAATCTGTTAGCAAAAAGGCAAACTGAATATCCTTCATTTGGACTTCTGGCTCATATCCCGCAAAGGTCAGAAGTGTCCTTCCCCGGGTGGCTGGTGGCGCCCCTGTCCTTGTTCCTGTTTGGCCCCTCTGAAAGACCCTGGGCAGAGAGCTGTGACAGGCACCTGAGAGAGGGCCTGGTGTCTCTGCCTCTCCAAGTCTGTTTGGACTTGATTCCTGTTCTCTGATGCCAGGAGAAACCCCAGAAAAGCCCTGGGATAATACATAACAGGCCCAAGTTACAGATGGAAGAACCTAAAGTTTAAACAGGGGTGTCCATGCCTATTTTGTACCTATTACGCCGTGAAGCCAGGATCCAAAGCCACTTTGCCTGACTGTAGTGGCCTGTCTACTACTTACTCCCTGGCCTGCTGTCTGCCTCACGTCACTCCCTGACTGTGTGATGGCCACGCTCCCTGGCCTGGCTGGCAAGGACCCCCAGGTCATCAACTCTCCACTAAGCAGGCTGCCCACCCAGATTTCTTTGCCCTGTCTCATGGGCAGGGATCCCGCCCACCTCCACTCCATCCTGAGAGTACCTGGTTCATTCCCACATCTCCTGGGGGTCTGTCTGGGTGGCCCATGTCTTCCATCTGGAAAGCCATTATCTCCAAATCCCAGTCTCCCTTCTAGTCCCAGCTGAAGTCCTGCCTCCTCACGGTACCTTCCTGCCCACCCGGCTCCCGGGAGCACCTCCTCAGCCTCCTGTGGCATCCACTCTCCCCTCACAGGAGAGCTGCCCAGCAAGGCTGTTTTGTGTGTTTGCTGCTTTGTCATGTGTGTTTTTTGTTTGTGTCTTCCTGTCCTCCTTCCCACCCTACACACCTCTTCCAACTGGATTACAGGGCCCTGAAAAGGCAGCCAGCGTTGGACTGGCTCGTGGCTGCCACAGGGGAGATTCCCCCATGAAGAAGCAAGGCTGCATCCCCACTTTTTGCTGACTTAACAACATCCTGTTTCTACTTCATGAGATGCAGTGACTCACCACCAATGGTCGCTGTTATTCACCCCTTACTTTCATAATTCAGACTAATTAGGAAACCTGCATCTCTCAGGTTCTCTATGGGACTAGATTGCTGGAGCAGTCAATAAGTTTAATCAGTAACAGAAGTAAAGTACGGAGTCCCAAGGAAAACCTTTAGGAAAGGGCTTCATGAGGCTGCTTCTAAGGACAGGAAGAGGTCCTAGACATTCTTTCGCCACCTACAGATTGAATGTTTATTAAGTTCTGACAACATGTGGGACTGAAAGTTTCACTAGGCATTTATGAGGGTCATGCTGTTAAAATGAGATAAAGAATGAAATATGTTTGCTATCATTAAACAGATGTATACATACCTGGGTGTGTGTGTGTGTATGTGTATTAGTCTTTTTTTATTTCCTTTTTTGTTGCATGGAGTCAGAAAGATCTAGCTGGGTTCAGATCCCAGCTCTACTACCCCCTGGCTCTGGGACCTTGGGTACATCTCTTAACCACTCTTGCCCATTGATCATTTATAAAATGTGAGCAATTTTCCTTCCTTAAAGGGGTGTTGAGAGCTATAATTGAGATGAGGGTATGGTCTGGGACCAGCAGCATCCAGGGAGCTGTCAAAATGCAGAACCTCAGGCCCCACCCCAGAGCAACCCAAGCAGAATCTTCATTTAATGAGATCCCTCAGTAATCTGTATGTATGTTAATGTTTAAAACTCCTTTCCTCAAGGAACAGATAATCAGTGTGTGGATCTACATGGAGAGGATAACAGCAGCAGCGTACGTTTGTAGAGCTCCTCAGCCTTTCTGAAGTGATGACTTTGGACTCCAAGTGAGGAGTGTTGCTGGTTGGATTTGGGTCTTGATAATGTGGACAGAAATAGCCATGAGGACTTGGTGGCAGATGGAATGTGCCGCGGGTCTGGGTGTAGGCACGGCAGGGGGAGGAGGGGAGGCTGCGGACACTCTTGGTAGAAAGGAGAAGTTAGGAAGGCTGGGAGTATGTAGGAAGGAGATGGTGTGCCGGAGATGGAGGAAAAGTGCTTTGAAGGCTTTGGGAGCATAGAGACAAGAGACACAAAAAGATATCATCCTATTTACATAGAATTTGCTAGAGCAAAGTCTTTTATAAATGTTACAATAGCTTTCTTTATACATCAAACTTGATCCACATAGAACATATTCACATATATGGTAGACGGTAATAAAGCAAAACCATTATCAATTCAAAATAATAGATGATGGTGCTGGGTGGGAATCTTAGAGTTCATATCGGTCTAATCCTTTCAGTCCCTGAGGCCCAGCTAGTTTATGGGCTTCTCTCATCTGCCACTTCCAGTGTGACCTCCTCTCACTAACACGTTTTTCTTGGCTGTAAAATGGGACAATAAATAACTGAGTTTACAGGTTGTGAGGTAGATTCAATGAGAGAATTCATGGAAAGCACTTAGCACAATGCCTGACTCTATAGCTAGTGCTCGACTTACGACCACGGTCGGGACTGCGGACCGGTCGTAACACGATTTGGTCGTAAGTTGAGTAGGCTATATGTACAGTTGAAATGGTGCACGCAGAGATGGTAATGCTGCCGGAAGTTGGTCCGCACTGTTGTACGCCCAGCTGGGCAACGTTTGCGCTGCCAGACGCCGAGCAGTCGTGGCTAGCGATTGCGGTCGTAAAGTCGAATGGTCGTTAAGTTGCGTAGGTCGTAAGTCGATCAATACCTGTAATTAAGTAATAACACATAATGTTATCAAATTGCTACTGACCCATAGGAGGTAGAGAGGGAAAATTTTTTATCAAGACTACTACAATTATTAGTAAAGATCATAGCAGTAAATTTGAGATTCAAGGAGCTAAACCAATTTTTTGTTGCTCCCCATCTGAATAATGATACCGTAATAGTAAAACCAACAATAACCACAACAATAATTATAGTATGATAAATACTAACCATAGCTAACATTACTTGGATGCTTATTATTAAGTTGGTGCAAAAGCCATTGTGGTTTTTGCCATTAAAAGTAATTGCCAAAACAGCAATGACTTTTGCACCAACCTAATATATTATGCCAAGCACTAAATAAAGCACTTCACTTGGACTATCTCATTTGATTCTTCAAACGTATGTGATATGTATAATACTACCAGTGGTTTACAGGTGAAGCAACTGAGGCCTAGTGAGATTAAGTATCGGACCCAAGGCCTAGAGCTCGTACGTGGAACTTAAATTGGCATCCAGACTCCCTGGCCATTATAAATTGCTCTCTCTCTCTTTTTTTTATTTTATTTTTTTATTTTTTTTAGATGGAGTCTTGCTCTGTTGCCAGGCTGGAGTGCAGTGGCATGGCCTTGGCTCACTGCAACCTCTGCCTCCCAGGTTCAAGCTATTCCCCGCCTCAGCCTCCCCAGTAGCTGAGATTACACGTACAATCATCACACCTGGCTAATTTTTGTATTTTTAGTAGAGACGGGGTTTCACCATGTTGGCCAAGATGGTCTCGATCTCCTGACCTGGTGATCTTCCTGTCTTGGCCTCCCAAAGTGCTCGGATTACAGGCGTGCGCCAGTGGGCCTGGCCTAAATTGCTCTCTTAACCACTACACTACTATACCAGTGAACAAAATGCTCTTTCCATTAGAGGCAACATAGTTGCTATTTGTTTTCTGGCCTGATGCTGTGATTGTTATTTTATACAGGTACCTGGGTTAAAAACTTTTTGTTGTTGTTGTTGTTTTGTTTGTTGTTTTGAGAATCAGGTCTCCCTATATTGCCCCGGCAGGTCTTGAACTCCTGGACTCAAGCTGTCCTCCTGCCTCTGCCTCCTTAAAAGCCGGGATTATAGGCATGAGCCACAGATCCCAGCACTGCTGTGATATATTTTAAAGAAAATATGTCATGGTTGCAGGATGAAAAGAGAGTAGCTTGGAAACAAAAGAAAGGAGGTTTGGAAAATCTGTGAACCCCCTGAGCGCTGTGCCAGGGACAGTCACATGCATGAACTCAGTAACCCTTGGCGGATATGACCTACATAGTCATGGAGAGCAAGGCTTAGCCTCAGAGAGGTTGAGTCATGTGCCCAGGCTACAAGCTAGTAAGTGAAGGGGCTGGGATTTGAGCCTGAGCCCAAAGCCCAAACTAGCTCAAAAAAGACGTGGAGTCATGACTTGTATTTTAACCCAAAGGAAAATTAGGTCTCTCCCAATTTCCCAAAGTCCCTAAACCTGATTTCACTGCCAAACTCCTCCACCAAATTCATCATAGTTTTAACACAGCTTGAAGGACTTCCCATAGAACTGTTTGAAATCCTGCCATGAAAGGGCAGGTAAAGCTCCTTTCTACAAGTATTTTACTTTGGACTTCCAGCTCATCCCTTTCCAGTATGAATTATAAGCAGCTTACAACTACACAACTGTACAGCAAGAAAACAGAAAATTGAGGTAGGAAGGAGAAATTTAGGCTAGGAATAGGGTTAACTTCCAAAATATATGCCGATGGCCCTGAATCAGGTCAGGAAGGCCGTGTGGCGTTTTTAATTGAAGTAAATACTGTATTTACTCCCAAAGGGACTACAGGCAGCAAAATCCAAGTAACTTCCCTGCGCTCCCTCATGATTCCATGGGTCAGGTGAATTACTATAGAAAATGGCACACACTTCAAGGCGTGGTCCGGCCTTGGAACTAAAGATCTGCTTGGGGAACAGGCCCCTCCTTAGTCTGTCTTGTGGGTCCCAGGGGGAGACAAGTGTTTGACGGAAGAACTCTAGGCCCCCTCTCCACAGCAGTTCTCAAGTTCTGAGTGCCTTTTCTCCATGGTACTGTTGCATGTGGTATTTCACTAAAACTCCCTTCCTTTTCTTTTTCTTTTTTTTTTTTTTGTGAGACAGAGTTTTTGCTCTTGTTGCCCAGGCTGAAGTGCAGTGGCATGATCTCGGCTCACTGCAACCCCCACCTCCTGGGTTCAAGTGATTCTCCTGCCTCAGCCTCTTGAGTAGCTGGATTACAGGCACACACCACCACACCCAGCTAATTTTTGTATTTTTAGTAGAGTCAGGGTTTCACCATGTTGGTCAGTCTGGTCTCAAACTCCTGACCTTGTGATACTCCTGCCTTGGCCTCCCAAAGTGCTGGGATTACAGGCGTGAGCCACCACTTTTTCTTTTCTTTATCTTCTCCTCTTCTTTCTCCTCCTCCCCCTCCTCCTTCTTCTTTCTTCCTCTTCCTCTTCTTCTTCTTCTTCCTCCTCCTCCTCTTCCTCCCTTTTCCTCTTCCTTCTCTTCCTCCTCTTCTCAGAGTCTCTCACTCTGTTCTGCCACCCAGGTTCAAGTGATTCTCCTGCCTCAGCCTCCTGAGTAGCTGGGACTACAGGCATGGCATGCGCCACTACACCTGGCTACTTTTTGTATTTTTAGTAGAGAAGGCTTTTCACCATGTTGGCAAGGCTAGTATCAAACTCCTGGCCTCCAGTGATCCACCTGCCTATGCTTCCCAAAGTGCTGGGATTACAGACGTGAGCCACCCACCGCCCCTGGCCAAAACCCCTTTTCTTTGACGTGCTCTCTCTTGCGCGTGGTTTCCACTGAAGGGGAAAGCTCAGCTCTTCCCAGGACGCAAAAATCCTCCTTCCCCATCAAGATGGAACTCCCAAGCTCTGGGCAAAGGGGCCTGTAGGATTTCTCTCATTTATGGCTATCAGAAAAATAGGGCGGGAATCAGCTTCCATCACCCGGACCCCACCTTGTGTCAACAGCCCTCACAAACAGAGGGGCCCAGCAACCACCTTTTACACCGCCTGGTACTGTACACGGGCACCAGCTCACACGCTTAGCGAAAGGAAAACAAACCATGGCCCCGTCCCACCGATAACGCCCGACCCTGCGACAGGGGCCCTTGTTCTCCCACTGCACCTTCCCGCGCCCGCTGGCAGCCCTGATAAATCTGCGTGGTGGGCAGGCTTGTGTTTGAATTGGGGTTGTTAGACCCATTACCCAAAGAAAGGACGTGGACCTGCTTTGGGAAGGGCGAACTCTGGTCTTAAGGACTAGGCGAGGACAACAATGATTTATGATTAACCCAGTGACTCCGCGGCTGAGTGCGGTCTCAATGACTGCCGTTTGAGTCATGACTTTCTTGTGCAGCTGCTGTGCCTCCATCCAGGTGTGAGTTGAGGGTGACCACAGAGCAAGAAATTTACACGTTGGCCGGGCGCAGTGGCTCACACCTGTAATCCCAGGACTTTGGGAGGCTGAGGAAGGTGGATCACCTGAGGTCAGGAGTTCGAGACCAGCCTGAACTCGCTGAATATGGAGAAATCTGTCTTTATTAAAAATGCAAAAAATTAGCCGGGCATGGTGGCGCATGCCTGTAATCCTAGCTACTAGGGAGGCTGAGGCAGAAGAATCGTTTGAACCCGGGAGGTGATGTTGCGGTGAGCCGAGATCGCGACACTGCACTCCAGCCTGGGCAACAAGAAAAGAAATTAGCATGTTGTGGACAGTAGGTGGCCCTGCATGTTGACACCTGATGAATGAAGAGGGACTCTTTGTTTTTCCATGAACCCGCGAAGCACATGCAATACCTGGATGGGTACACCTGGATGGATTAGATCCTGTGCCTGTCACTGGTGATGTAGGGAAATTTATTTATTTTTCTTAAAAAAAAAAAAGTAGAGATGGAGTCTCACTATGTGGCACAAGCTGGTCTTGAGCTCCTGGCCACAAGTGATTCTCTTGCCTTGGCATCCCAAAGTGCTGGCATAACAGACGTGAGCCACCGCGCCTGACCAAGGGAAACTTATTTGTGAAAGTGTTTGAGTGAGAATAACATTCTTCTTAATTCTCTCCACAATCAAAACTTGGGGCTTCTTTATGCACTTGAGAGAGTTACTGAAGAAGAAACACAAAATACGGTGTTTTTCCCAGTCATTTCTCCACCTGGTGTTAGAACAACAAGGGGTGGGCAGGCAGCGCTGTGTCGGGTGGGTACAGGAGCTGCCAAGTGCCCTTGTTACCTGTTTCCTTCAGCTTTGGCCCCTTGGAGGGTGTTAAAGTCTAAAAAGTTAGGTTTTTTTCCCTCTAAATTGGCAGAAGAATAAAATATGTGAATGTATTTAAAAAACGAAAGTATTGGCCAGGCGTGGTTGTGCATGCCTGTAATCCCAGTACTTTGGGAGGCTGAGGCGGGCAGATCACAAGGTCAGGAGACAGAGATCATCCTGGCTAACATGGTGAAACCCCATCTCTACTAAAAATACAAAAAAAAAAAAAAAAAAAAAAAAAAAAGCCGGGCATGGTGGCACGCGCCTATAATCCCAGTTGCTCGGGAGGCTGAGGCAGGAGAATCGCTTGAACCCGGGAGGCAGAGGTTGCAGTGAGCCTAGATCGCGCCACTGCACTCCAGCCTGGGCAACAGAGTGAAATTTGGTCTCAAAAAATAAACAAAACTAAAGTGTTACAGAAAAGGAAGGCAGTATTATTAGTGCATTTAGAGCTTACCATGACTCTGTGAGGTTGACCTAGGTTACTATCCTCATTTTTAATTTGATTGGATTGAGGAGTTAGGTAAATGAGGTTGCTGGGTCCAAAGTCATCCAGTTGGTTAGGACGATCCAGGAGCAGGACCAGGGTGCTCTGCTGCCTCTTGGAAGGAAGAGCCAGCCCAGCGACTGGTGTGGTAACCATAGAAGATTAAAGCCTTAGGAGGAAACGTATTAGGAAAGAGATAAATTTAGCTTAAAACTTTCTTTACCATTTGAGAAATTAAATAGGCCTTTTAATCCAAATTAAAAATCTCTGATATAGAAACATACTAGAAATAAGTTATACATGAGAACCACCAGCCTTGTTCTCCCACGAGGGCCCCCCAGAAAAAAGTATTCCCTGAATAACCATGTTCTGCTGCAGCACTCAGGGTGTGTGAATGTATGTTTTATGTGTGACTTTCTCCCAAGTCCACCTCCAAGTGAGATGGAATTCAGACTCCCTTTTGCCTTGCTGTGCAAGCTGCTTATGAAGCAACTTGCTATCATAAGTTGATTTCCCATGATAGCCTCTGTAATTTTACTTCAAGTGTAATCCACAATTAAAACATAATTTGACAACAAGTTATTTCCAATATTACATATTTTTCATTGCAAATGCACACATGATATTTAAGAACTTTATTAAATAGACTTTGGGAATTAGCACAGGGACTTAATCTCCACTTGTAACACTGTTTCTTTTCTTTCTTTCTTTCTCTTTTTTGTTGAGATGGAATCTTGCTCCCTTGCCCAGGCTGGAGTGCAATGGTGCAATCTCAGCTCACTACAACCTCCGCCTCCCAGGTTCAAGTGATTCTTCTGCCTCAGCCTCCTGAGTAGCTGGGATTACAGGTGTGTACCACCATGCCCAGCTAATTTTTGTATTTCTAGTACAGATGGGGTTTCACTATGTTGGCCAGGCTGGTCTTGAACTCCTGACTTCAGATGATTCTCTCGCCTCAGCCTCCCAAAGTGCTGGGATTACAGGCTTGAGCCACTGCTCCTGTCCAGCCAACACTGTTTCTATCACAAAAGCTGTTATTGGCCAGGTGTGGTGGCTCACTGCTGTAATCCCAGTACTTTGGGAGGCCGAGGTGGGTGGATTACTTGAGGTCAGGAGTTTAAGACCAGTCTGGTCAACATGGTGAAACCCCATCTGTACTAAAAATACAAAAATTAGCTGCGCATGGTGGTGCATACCTGTAATCCCAGCTACTCAGGAGGCTGAGGAGAATCGCTTGAATCTGGGAGGCAGAGCCAAGATTGCGCCACTGCACTCCAGCCTGGGTGACAGAGTGAGCCTCTGTCTCAAAAGAAAAGAAAAAAGGGCACTATTGGTTCCAAAACTCCAACCCACACATTTTAAGAACGCTGACCAATTGTTGATGGAAGTCTGTCATTGACTGTCCTGATAACTGGTTTCTGAAGACTAATGTTCATTATTACAAATTTCTCTAGTATGTGAAGACATAATCAGGCTGGAAAATTTATGCCAAAAGATGGGCAACAGGAAGGCACATCAAATGTAAAAACAAACAGAAGATTCTAAACATTTGAAGTCGTGTTCCTAATTATTCTGAAATAGTCTCTCGTTTTCTGTGCCTTTGGCACCCTCCTCTAATCTGCCAGCACTTTCGACAGCAACCCAACCCCTGTCTGGTCTGTGGCCCTGAATCCTCTGAAAGTGAGGAGAAGAAAGAGTTCCCAGAAGGCATGTCCATTTAGGAATCTCAGAGTGACACTCGGAAGCCAGATTGTCAGGGCAGACTCCTCACTTCTCCACCTCTGTCTGACTCCCCTGCAACTCCCCGCCTCTGAGTGAACTCTCCTGGACCTTAGCACTAGCTGTGTCTCAAGCTGGCATGAGCAAAATGTTAACGGATGCAGATTTGTCTGCCTTTTTGAAACCTATCAACACAGTTGCTTTCTCAGATTTTGCTGTGTAGGCTGAATTACAAAATCAGGAATCAAATTTATGTAGTTGTTCACATCTGACTTGAACAAATAAATACAGGTTTGAGTTACGGCTCTTCTAGCTAACTTGAGATCTGGATCCATCTTCCCATCATAATTTTCCCTTCTGCTTTCTTTGTGAGCCCCCTCCCCCTTTGTCTTCCTTTCATTGTTGCAAAATTTTTTTTTACTCTTACTTGTGGGCCAAGAGCCTATTAATTAGGAGCTGGTCTATAGGCCCCAGTGGGAGCCTGTTTGGACTCAGCTTGTGAAGCATTCTTACTGTACTTGATTCATGTTGGGGCTGGAGGCCAATGGCTCAGTTTTGCTGTAGCCTTTCTGTGAAGGAGACCAGGCCTGGGAAAGGGGAGCATGCCTGTCTTTTGGCTCTGCTGAGCCTTCCTAATGTGTTTGTAAATCTTTTGAGCCCTGTAAGTAGCCATGATCGCTAGATAGCTGAAGCACAGACCTGGAAATCAGCCACTCTCCAGTCCTAATTCTAATATTTCTCATCCAGGCTTGCGTGGACCCATTTATAAAATGGCTATTAATATTTCTTCCTCCCCAAGGTCCCAGATTAGGTATTTTCATATGGAATCACTCTTTGGGACCAATCCTCGTGTGGAATAACTTTACTTGATTCTCACTAATCTGGCATTTCAGGGTCTCCCCAATCTGAGTCCAACTTGTTCCCCCTATTTTCATGCTTTTATATTTTGTGCTGGCCAAAAGAGACTTTACGTGATTTCTTGAGACTGCTCTTTCCTGGCGCAAAATCTTCTCTCTGGGCTCTGGACCTTTTGACATACTATCTAGTAAGTGCCTTTTAGAGCCACAGGCTGTTAGAGACAGCAGGGATCTGGAGGGCCAGAAAAGACTCCGGGAGGCTGGGCGGAAGGCTCAGAGGTCACGATTTTCAGATCTCTTTCTGCAATTCGAAGGCTTTTCTTAGGCCAGTAGCATAAACTGCTTTGGGGTGTACTATTATGAGTGGCTCTGTTTTTGTCTTTCGGGAACATGTCTTGCCTATATTTTAAAGCCATGACTTCTAAAAGAAAAATATTTTCTCTCCAGAGAGGTCTAAATGTTTAAAAGTGTGAATGAAGTAAATGTGATATTTATAAAACTCTTTGGGATGAAGGGCCTTTAAGCAAACACTTAATAATGGAAAAATCAATGAAAATGTTCTTATGAAAAGCAACTGGCCAGTCTGTCTCTGTGAGTGTCACATTTCTTTGCTCAAACAGCCTGATAGTTGCGAGGTCCACTGCTGGCAAATGCAACATTAAGATGGCACAACGGGGCCGGGTGCGGTGGCTCACACCTGTAATCCCAGCACTTTGGGAGGCCAAGGTGGGTAGATCACCTGATGTCAGGAGTTCAAGACAGCTTGGTCAACATGGTAAAACTCTGTCTCTACTAAACATACAAAAATTAGCCGGGTGTGGTGGTGGGCGCCTGTAACCTCAACTACTCGGGAAGCTGAGGCAGGAAAATCACTTGAACCCAGGACGGGGAGGTTGCAGTGAGCCGAGATCGTGCCATTGCCCCCCAGCCTGGGTGACAGCAGAACTCCATCTCAAAAAAAAAAAAAAAAAAAAAAAACAGAAAGAAAAAAGATGGCAGAACCATTAAGGATTTTTCAGCTTTGTCAATCACTTGTTTTATCTGTCAGTAGATTTCCACGTTACTTTGTTTTTGATGATTACATTTATATCATTAAGTGAATTCTTGCTGATGAGGCATTTTAGGGAGTGATCCCATAAATACTAAATTGCTTGTTGTTACTATTCGTTGGGAAGAGTATCAGGGCTCTGCAAAACAATCTCAGTTGCAGCCCATGATCAAGGCAAGGACAGAAAAAGGTACAGGTCCACAGAAGGTGTAAAATGAATTTATAAATGGTGTGTGTTAAAGTGAATTGAGTGTCTCAGAGAAAATTTATTGCAACTGCAGCCCATGTGCACTGACTGGCACCATCAGCCTGCATTCCGGCCTCAATTTTGGTTGATATCATACTAAATTGACACTAAGCATCAATTATGAAGACATTTACTCTTGTGCACGTCCATTCTTAGTAGGATGGTATAACGGAGCAAGCTTTCAAAATAATGTAAATGTTCATCAGTAAGGGTCTAATTAAACAGGTCATAATGTAGCCATGCAGTGGGATACTATGCGGCTGTTAAAGAAAAAAAGGCACACTTTGGGAGGTCAAAGCAAGAGGATTACTTGAAGCTAGGAGTTCAAGACCATCCTGGGCAACATAGCAAGACTCTGTCTCTATTTTATCAAAATTTATAAAACATAACGACCAAAAAATGCAAATCTTTTTCTGTGCAAAGGGAAACCTTTCCAGGATATATTGTTTAGTTAAAAAAAAAAAAAAAAAAAAGCGAGATGTTGTTCAGTGGGTATAGTGTGTGATCTGGTTTTGTTTTGTTTTTTTTAGAGACAAGGTCTGGCTCTGTAACCCAGGCTGGAGTGCAGTGGTACAGTCATAGCTCACTGAAGCCTAGATCTCCTGGGCTCAAGCCATCTTTGTGCTTCAGTCTCCTGAGTAATTGGGACTGAAGGCATGTGTCACCATGTGCTACTAAAATTTTTTTGAAATTAATTAATTTATTTTTGAGACAGTCTCACTCTGTCGCCCAGGCTGGAGTGCAGTGGTGCAATCTTGACTCATTGCACCTCTGCCTTCTGGGTTCAAGCAGTTCTCCTGCCTCAGACTCCAGAGTAGCTGGGATTACAGGCACCTACCAGCACACCTGGCTAATTTTTGTATTTTTAGTACAGACAAAGTTTCACCATGTTGGCCAGGCTAGTCTTGAACTCCTGACTTCTGGTGATCCTCCTGCCTCAGCCTCTCAACGTGCTAGGACTACAGGCATGAGCCACTACACCTAGCCTAAAATTTATTTTTAATTTATTTTTTCTCACTATGTTGCCCAGGCTGGTCTTGAACTTCGGGGCTCAAGTGATCCTTCGCTTCAGCCTTCGAAGTGTTGGGATTACACAGGTGTGAGCCACTATTCTAAGCCATATGTGATCTTTAGTGTAAAATAAAACAAGTGCTGGATATTTGTGTGTGCATAGAATGTTTCAGGATGAAAACACAAGAAACTGATACTGATAAAAGTCTGTTTGAAGGCAGGGAAATGGAGAAACAAAGGTGGGAGAGAGGCATTTTTCAGTGTGAACCTTTCTGAATGGATGGCAGCTTTGTAATATGTCAACTTGGCTACGCTGAACTTCCCAGAATTCCCTCTGGTGTGCTTCTCCAGTTAATGTAAGCCCCCAAGGAGATGGCTGTGTGAACTTGGAGGGTGGAAGTGAAGCAAAGATGTTTGGTAGCTCATATAGATTGTTACTTTTTTCTTTTCTTTTTTTTTTTT
>NW_022436969.1:9675664-9691555 GCF_009761245.1 Sapajus apella | reverse complement strand
AGCCTCCTGAGTAGCTGGGATTACAGGCACGCGCCACCATGCCCAGCTAATGTTTTGTATTTTTAGTAGAGACGGGGTTTCACCATGTTGACCAGGATAGTCTCGATCTCTTGACCTTGTGATCCACCCACCTCGGCTTCCCAAAGTGCTGGGATTACAGGCGTGAGCCACCGCACCCGGCCTAGATTGTTACTTAACTGCCTGCTTCCCTTGTTGGCGTGGGCAGCAGCCAGGCTTGAAATGGCTCCACCTTCCCTTGGATCCTTTTTCAGCTTTTCTGAGTTCTGGGCCAACTCTGACTCCTATATTCAGCTGCATGGTGAGGGCACCAGCTTCTCCTGAAGGACACTAATGTCAGAGGTGGCAAAAATCAACACATTTCGGTCCATCCTCATGGATCCTAATGGATACTTGTGGGTCCTGTCTTGTCCTACTTTACATCTATCTTCCTGTGGACCGATGAATGCTGAAATTCTAGAATGCTGAAATTTTAGCATTAGATGGTAAAACAATAGCCTTATGGAGACTGATTAGCTCCTACAATTGCATAATTGCATTTAACAAATCCCTTATTTCGTGCGTGCGTGTGTGTGTGTGTGTGTGTGTGTGTGTGGTATAAGTGTAATAGCCTACTAATGGTTCGTCTCCTCTGAGTAAACTCTAACACAAAATTGTTAGATTTTTACAAGCCACAGTGCTTAAAAAAAAAAAAACCCAAAACCAAAATTGTTAGATTTTAAAAACATATTCAAGGCAGGCTGTTATGCCCTTGTGACAGCCAGATCATCCCATTTGTATCAGTTAACCGCTGTGGTAGAAACAACCAGAAACATTTATTGGCCTAAAACAATAACCATTGTATTTGCTGATAATTCTGTGCATCAGCAATTTTGGCTGGCCTCGGCAGGATGGTTCTTCTGCTGGTCTCACCTAGACTCACTCAGCAGTGTAGCTAGAGCTACCTGGTCTAAGATAGCCTCACTCACATATCTGGTAATTAGTGCTGGTTGTTGGTTGGGTCATGTATCTCCAGAAGTTTAACCTGGACTTCTTATTAAGATACTGTGTTCCAAAGGCAGTGAAAGAAAGAGACCCACAAACAAGCACTTTTCAAGCTTCTGCTTGTATTATGTTTACCGGTGTCCCATTGGCCAAAGCGAGGCACATATTCAATCATATAGACTCGATGTAGGAGGGGGTTACCCAAGTGTATGGATAAGGGATACATGATTCTTTAGAGTTTATTCCGTAACAATTCACTGCATCATCCAATGGCTGGTAAAAGAGTTTACTGTACTCTGTGTCACTGAAGGAAAGGTAAATAAATGAGAGAGATTGATAGGAAGTTTCTCTAACTTGTTTTACGCTTTGTGTCCCCCATGTAATGTTTAGCCCAGGTCCTTGCATGTAATGGGTATTCAAAATACGATTTGTTACTTTAATGTCTATAGATCTCAACCACCAATAGAGTAACAGAAGGCTTAAGTAGGACCACCTGTGATTACAGTCTGAAACCCGCTGATTTCCAGATAGCATAAATAACTGGAGAGGAAATACTCCTGGGTTTGGTTTTCAGGTTTATGTGCTTTTGTTGAGGTCATTATGTTAGCCTGTACCTTGACCTGTCTTCCTACAAATTGTGAGCAAATAATATCACATTTACAATTCATTTGCCTTTCTGGGTAGAATGGCTTTTTTCCCTTGTTTGTGTACCTCATCACTTTTTTTTTTTTTTTTTTTTAAGACAGTGTCTTACCTGGTTCCCCAGGCTGGAGTGCAGTGGTGTGATCATATCTCACTGTACATCTCCAACTCCTGGGCTCAAGAACTCATCCTGCCTTAGCCTCCTGAGTAGGTAGGACTGCAGGCATATGCCGCTATACCCAGCTTTTCTTCTTCTTCTTCTTTTTTTTTTGAGACAGGGTCTTGCTTTGTCACCAGGCAGAAGTGCAATGGCATGACCTTGGCTCACTGCAGCCTTGACTTGCCAGGCTTAAGCAATCCTCTCACCTCAGCCTCCTGAGTAGCTAAAACCACAGTCAAGCCTCACTATGCCCAGTTAATTTTGTTTATTTCTTGTAGAGATGAGGTCTCATTTTGTTGCCAAGGCTGGTCTTGAACTCATAGACACAAGTGATCCTCCTACCTTGGCCTCCCAAAGTACTGGCATTACAGGCATGAGCCACTGCACCTGGCTTTATCCAGCTTAAAAAAACAAAACAAAACAAAACAAAAAAACTGTAGACTGGGCGAGGTGGCTGATACCTGTAATCTGAGCACTTTGGGAGGCGAAACTGGGAGGATCACTTGAGGTCAGGAGTTCAAGACCAGCCTGGCCAACAGGGTGAAACCCTGTCTTTACTAAAAATACAAAAATTAGCCGGGCCTGGTGGTGGGCACCTGTAATTCCAGCTACTCGGGAGGCAGGAGAATTGCTTGAACCCGGGAGGCAGAGGCTGCAGTGAGCTGAGATCACACCACTGCAATCCATCTGGGAGAAAGAGCAAGACTCCATTTCAAAACAAACAAACAGGCTGGGTGCGGGGCTCATGCCTGTAATCCCAGTACTTTGGGCGGCTGAGGTGGGCGGATCACCTGAGGTTGGAGTTCAAGACCAGCCTGACCAACATGGAGAAAACTTGTCTCTAAAAAACAAACAAACAAACTTATAGAAACAGGATCTTGCTCTGTTGCCCAGGCTGTTCTTGAACTTCTGGCCTCAAGCAATCTTCCTGCCTTGGCCTCCCAAAGTAGTGGGATTACAGGCATGAGCCACACCACCCAGCCTCCTCACATTTTTAAATGCCTCAAAAAACGATAAAGGATAAGTGCCAGCTTATAAAGCACTCCCAGAACAATTCATTCAGTTTCTAAAAATGTATATTTTTAGCATATTATAAGCAAATGGTTTAAGATTACAAATAGTGCTGAAAAGGTTTATATGAAGAATGAATAGTTTCTCTTTTCCTCTGTCTTTTCTCAAAAGCAACCACTTTCTACTCTTTATGCTCATTCTTCTAGTAATTACATCATATTTCCATATTTTGCTGCTCTTTTTTTAAATCCAGCTTGTTAATCTCTGCCTTTTAATCTATTTACATTTAATATAATTGTTGATTTGGTTGGCCTTAAGGCTAACATCTTGCTATTTGTTTTCGATTATTCCATTTAAAAACATTGTTTTTTGGCAGGACGTGGTGGCTCTCTTGCCTATAATCCCAGCACTTTGGGAGGCTGAGGAGGGCAGATCACGAGGTCAAGAGTTTAAGACCAGCCTGACCAACACGGTGAAACCCTGTCTCTACTAAAAATACAAAAATTAGCTGGGTGTGGTCGTGGGTGCCTGTAATCCTAGCTACTCAGGAGGCTGAGGCAGGAGAATCTCTTGAACCTGGGAGGCAGTGATTGCAGTGAGCTGAGATCGTGCCACTGCACTCCAGCCTGGTTGACAGAGTGAGACTCCGTCTCAAAAAAAAAATTTTTTTTTCTCCTCTTTTGACTTCAGATATTGTTTGTCTGTAAATATTTTACCTATATTTTTAAAGGATATTTTCACTGGATATAAAATTCTAGGTTGTCGGGTTTTGTCTTTCATCGATTTATGCCATTTCATTGTCTTTTGACTTACCTTATTGGTTATGAGAAATTGTTAACCATTTGTTATCATGTATCATCTTCCCCTCCCACCCCAGCTGCTTTTAAGATTTTTTTCTAGCTGGGCGCAGTGGCTCATGCCTGTAATCCTAGCACTTGGGAGGCTGAGGTGGATGGATCACCTGAGGTCAGGAGTTCAAGACCAGCCTGGCCATCATGGTGAAACCCCATCTTAAAAAAAAAAAAAGATTTTTTTCTGTATCTGGAGTTCTTAGCAAATTGATCATGATGGACCTAGGTGTAATATTCTTTGTTTTTATTCCGATTGGAGATTAAAGAGATTTTAGATATCTAGGCTGATATATATATATATATATATATATATTTTTTTTTTTTTTTTTTTTCTCGAGACAAGTTTTCACCAATTTGGCCAGGCTGGTCTTGAACTCCTGACCTCATGATCCACCTACCTCAGCCTCCCAAAGTGCTGGGATTATGTGTGAGCCACCTCGCCCAACCTAAGGCTGATTTTTTCATTAAATTTAGAAAATTTTGGCCATTCTATATTCAAAATTTTTTCAGGGCTAGACATTGTGGCTCATGCCTGTAATCCCAGGCTTTTGTAGGGGTGAGGTGAAAAGATTTCTTGAAGCCAGGAGTTCAAGACCAGCCTGGGCAACATGGCAAGAACATGTCTCTACAAAAAATTTTGAAAATTATCTGGGCATGTTTGAGCACACCTATAGTCCTAGGTACTTGGGAAGCTGAGGCAAGAGGATTGGTTGAACACATGTGTTCGAGGCTTCAGTAGCCTATGATTGCACCACTGTATTCCAGCCTGGTTAATAGAGTGAGACACTATTTTTTTAAAAAATATTATTTCTTGATCTGTCTTCTATAGCCAAGGCTCCAATTAGCTGTATGTTGGATCACTTGGTATTGCCCACAGGTCATTAAAGCTGTGTTCATGTTTTTCAGTCTTTTTTTCCCTCTGTTTTGTATTGAGGGTTTCTATTTACCTATTATCCTGTCACTAATATCTTACTTTGTAGTTTCCAATATGCTGTTAAGCCCATCCAGTGGAGTTTTCACTTCAGAATTGATATTAATTTCTTTTCAGTTCTAGAATTTCCAATTGGTTATATTTTATAGTTTTCCATTTTTATACTGTGATTTTACCCATCTGTTCACTCATTGTGTCAATAATCTTTTTGTTTATACCCTTTAAATGTATTTATAATAGCTATTTTAAAAAGATTTGCCTGCCAGTTCCAACACCTGTGTCATCTCTGCATTTGTTTCTGTAGACTTTCTCCCAGGTTATGTATCACACTCTCCTGTTTCTTAACATATCTCACAACTTATGACGATTTACTGGGTATTCTATGCTTTATTTATTGATAATCTAGATTTGTTATTTTCTCTTAAAGGGTATTGAATGTTTTTCTGGAAAGAAGTTATTTTCTGGTGGGTCAGTCTGATCATATTAAGGCTTACTTTAAGTTTTTGTTAAGACACGTCTAGCTGAACGTTTACTCTTAAGGCTAGAATAGCCATTTTTTCTGATGGCTTTCTGGAGTCTCAACTGAATACTTGGGATTTCAGTGAAATATCTCCAGTCTGGCTGGTTAGAACTCCAATTCTTCCATCACTGTCCAATTTTCAGAACTTCTCTGATTAGTTCACATATTCCCAGAACTGTTCTCTGCCATACTTGGCAAAATCTTGCCCTGTGCATGTATGGCTTAATTCTCAGCTGAAGATGAAAGCAGATGCCTATGCAGATTTATGGAGCTTCTTCTCTGCACAGTGGCTTCCTCTCTGTTATCTTTCCAAGCAAGTCCTGGTTGCTGCCTCAGCAGCCCTGTTCTTCAATCCGTTTCCTTAACCCAGAAAGATGGTTGCTTTCTATTTGGCTCCACTTCCCTTGGCCTTCGGTTGGGAAGTATTCCCAGGCAGAAAACTGGGATGAATGTGGGGCTCACCTGGTATTTCCCTTCTCTCAAGGACCACAACCTTGTGATACTGTCTGTCTGATGCCTAAAAAGAGTTACATCGTATATTTTATTTTTATAGTTTTATAAGGCTATAGAATAAGTCTAAAATTTTTTATTCCATTTGACAGAACTGGAAGTCTGTCTCTTATATTCATATTTCTAAGTAATATGAATATCCTTAAGTCATCAATTTTAAACATTAGCTATCGGCTTCTTATGGAATAATAGCTCATTTAAACTCCTCTTTCCCTCTCTTTATTCTCATAATGTAATTATATTCCTATTCTGATAATATTCATTTTCAGAGTTTTGTTTTTATGAATTTGTAGACCCTGTTCCCTGCTAAGCCAAATGGTGCACTCTTATTATATTGCCTTTCCTGACCAAATTTTGTTTTTCCTGGAGTTAATTTCTGGTTGGTATATTCTGTCTGCCTAATTTTTTAAAAATGCCCAAGTTTTCTCTCATTACTTTCTTTTTTTTTTTTTTTTTCTCACTTTGTTTCATGCATAGGAATCTCACTCACTCTCTTCTAAGTGTAAAGCGTCTCGATAATGTTTTCTACTAGAGCCTTTGACTTTCTGTTTCCATCTGCAATGTGGCTCGGTTGGCCTGTGGTTTTACAGCAGATGTCCTGGAGCTCCCCATTACTCTCATCCTGAGACTTTCCTTCCTCCTCTTCTCTGCTGGATTCCCTTCTTGTTGGATTCATGTTTCACTCTATTTTGATTTACTTCTTCAGTTTTGTGGAACATACACTCCAGCGTCTCCCTGAGAAAGAGTGCATAGGAAGTACGTTTTTTTTTAGTCTCCTTAGACATCTAAAATATGTCTTTATTTTACTTTCACATTTGATTAATGGTTGGCTACATATAAAATTCTAGGTAGAAAATATACTTAGAAATTAGAGGTTATTGCTTCACTATCCTCTAGCATCCAATGATGCTATTGAAAATGTTGATTCCAGTTTCACATGATTCCTTAAATATTAGCTATATTTTTTCTTTCAAAGTTTTTAGAATCTTTTTTCCTTTTATTAGTGAATTTTGATGATGACGTATCCTGATAGGTATCTTTCCTCATTCTTTTTCTTCTTTTATTTATTTATTTTTAAAAGTAGAGATGAAGTCTTGCTCTAGTGTCCAGGCCAGTCTCGAACTCCTGGCCTCAAGTGATCCTCCCATCTTGGCCTCCCAAAGTGTTGGGAATATAGGTGTGAGCCACTGCCCCAGGTGTTTCTTCATTTCTTGTTCTTGGCACTGGATTTTTTTTTGGAGACGAAGTCTTGCTCCGTCACCAGGCTGGGGTGCAGTGGCATGATCTCAGCTCACTACAACCTCTGCATTCCGGATTCAAGTGATTCTCCTGCCTCAGTCTACTGAGTAGCTGGAACTACAGGTGCATGCCACCATGCCTAGCTAATTTTATTTATTTATTTATTTGTTTTTTGGTATTTTTAGTAGAGACAGGCTTTCATTATGTCGGCCAGGTAGTCTCTATCTCTTGATCTCCTGGTCCACCTGCCTCAGACTCCCAAAGTGCTAGGATTACAGGCGAGAGCCACCGCACCCGGTCAGCACTGGATTTTTTAATCCAGAGACTCATGTCCTTCAAATGTTCTTGTATTATTTCTTTGATAATTTCCTCCCTTCCATTTTCTTTTTTATCTATTTGTGGAATTCCTTGTTTTTGGAAGTAGAATTTGTGGATAGAGTTTCTTTTGTTTGATTTCTCCAGAAAAGAAATCTGTAGTTTTATTACAAAGAATAATCAGGCAGAGATATGGTGATAGTTTGCCTGTCTGCAGCATAGAGGTGGAAACTTGACTTTATATAAGAAATTCTTATATAAACTTCCAAGCGTAGCACTACTCTTAAACCTGTTTGTGTGTGTGTGTGAGAGAGAGAGATGGAGTTTTGCTCTTGTTGCCCAGGCTGGAGTACACTGGTGCAATCTTGGCTCACTGCAACCTCCACCTCCCGAGTTCAAGCAATTTTCTTGCCTCAGCCTCCCAAGTAGCTGGGATTTACAGGCACCTGCCACCATGCCCAGCTAATTTTTGCATTTTTGGTACAGACAGGTTTCATATGTTGACCAGGCTGGTCTCAAACTTCTGACCTCATGATCTTCCTGACTTGGCCTCCCAAAGTGCTGGGATTATAGGCGTGAGCCACTATGCTTGGCTCTTACACCTATCTTTTGTATTAATTGCTGCCTATACTAGAGCATTTCAGGAATTTTGCAAAATAAATGGACTGTGTCTGATCCCGTTTTCATATCATGCAAATACTTAGATTGTCTTTTCTCCTTTCTGTTGAATCACTTATCATTTCTCCATCAGTTTTAGTTCTTTAGTTCTTTCTATGTTTGGGGAGGGGGTTTCAGATATTTTTGTTTCATTGAATTTCTAATTTTGTCTTAATTTCTTATTTTTATTGTTTTGGAATTTTACTTATTTATATTTTGAGAAGAGCAGCAAATAGAAATGTCTTTACTCTGATGCCTTGGAATCCAATTCTTTAAAATTTATGGATTTCAGCCAAATGTGGTGGCTCACGCCTGTACTCCCACCACTTTGAGAGGCTGAGGTCACCTGAGGTCAGGAGTTTGAGACCAGTCTGGCCAACATGATGAAACCCCATCTCTACTAAAAATACAAAAAACTTAGCTGGGCATGATGGCACGCATCTGTAACCCCAGCTACTTGTGAGGCTGAGGCAGGAGAATTGCTTGAACTTGGGAGGTGGAGGTTGCAGTGAGGTGAAATTGTGCCACTGCACTCCAGCCTGGTTGACAGAGCAAGGCTTCATCTCAAAATTTAAAAAAAAAAAAAAAAAATCTATGGATTTCTCCCTCTGCCTCCTTCCTGTCCCTTCCTTCCTCCTGGATCTCAAATACTAGTGATCAAATTCCTCATACCCTTCAGTTCTTCATTGTTTGTGTAAGGCCTCTGTCTTCACATTGGTGAAGAGTGAAGGCGGAGACCAAAGAAACCAAACAAACTTACAAACAAATCAATACCTCATTGCAGAAACCAACACTATGAAGCCAATGAACTTGATGTCGTGAAAGAGAGCAAAGGGGGCAGGCAGGTTGGGGAAGTATTTAGATAGGACAGTCAGGGAGGGCCTCTCTGAAGAAATGTCATTGACCCTCAGACTTGAAAAGGAGTTGGCCCTTTGAACGAGGAAGAAAGCATGTTTGAAGAACAGAAAGGAAGCCAGTGAGGCTGGAGTGTAGTCGGCAGGGAGGAGTGTGGCTCTGACGAACCTGTGGAGGGGTGGGCAGGGGCTCCGCCACACAGGGGCTTTTAAAGTTGCTGAGAACTTGAGCTTTTATCTGAAGGTCAGTGGAAAGCGGCTGGCAGGGGCGGGGTGGCGGCGGCCGGGGTGGTTAAGTGGGGGAGTGACATCGCTTCTGTAGTCATAGTTTTAAAATATCCCTGCACATGAGGCATGCAAAGCACATTGTAGGGGGCAGATAAGAGGGGAAGTCAGGGGGACAGACAGGGGGATCTTGCAGCAGCAGTTCAGGTGGGAGGTGATGGTAGCTGACTGAGCGGAGGCGGAGGGAAATGGGTGGCATCAGGATTTATTTTGACTTTATTTCTTTTAATTTTTAATTTTAATAATTTATTTTTATTTGCAAAGATGGGGTCTCACTATGTTGCTCAGGCTGCTCTCAAACTCCTGGTCTCAAGCGATCCTCACAAAGTGCTGATCCCAGCCTCCCAAAGTCCTGGGATTATAGGCATGAGCCACCGCACCTGGCAAGGATTTATTTTGGAGACAGACTAAGCAGGATTTGGGATGGACTGGATGTGAGAAATGAGGGAGAGGTATGTAGGAATTTATAGACAGCATGCATGTGAGCCTGTAGTCATCTCCCCAGACCCCCGCAGCTAACATCTGAGATAGTGGTTTCTTTGTACCATACTCTGAGATGGCTGTCCTAACACAGTGTCCACCTGGGTCTGTGCTAAGAGTGGCGGTGCTCTGAAGTTCTTAGGAAGTGGGACTTTGGAAAGGGGCCTACACTTGTTTCACGGCATTTCTTCCAGTTGTGGGGAAAAAAAGTGACAATAGTTAAAAAGATGATGATAATTAATAACAATTATAGCTAACACTTGCTGAGCTCTTATTATGAGCCAGGCACCCACAACCACCTTATGAGAGGTCAAGAATCCTACCCTAAGTCACACAGGCAGCAAGGGGACAAGGCAGGACAGGCCCCCAGGCAGCCTGGCTGTAGAATCTGCTGTCTTTACCTCTGTGCTGTTTGGCTGGCTGTGAAGGTAGGCAGATGCCCTTTGCTGGGCATTGCCATCCAGAACCCTTTTTGGATGTGGAACAAGCAAGATGCAGTTCAGGTACAATAGATGTTTGAGAAAGAGCTTCGGATTTGAGAGCCAATTTTTTTTTTTTTTGAGACAGCATCTTGCTCTGTTGCCCAGGCTGGAGTACAGCGGTGAGATCTCGGCTCACTGCAACCTCCTGGGTTCAAGTGATTCTCCTGCCTCAGCCTCCTGAGTAGCTGGGACTAGAGGTACGTGCTACCTCTTAGTAGATGGGGGCTTCACCATGTTGGCCAGGCTGGTCTCGAACTCCTGACCTCAAGCCATCCACCCACCTTGGTCTCCCAGATTGCTGGGATTACAGGCCTGGGCCACGGCACCTGGCCCTAGAACCAAAACAACCATCATGCTGACACCACCACCAAGCAAACAATAGAAACTTGAAAATGTAAAAAAGAAAAAAAAGAAAAAAAAAAGAAAAAAAAAAAAAAAAAAGAAAATGTAAAAAAGGACCTACACTGGCCAGCCTAAGAAGTGAGGATTCCTGTGACAGGCCCGAGGTCACCACTGGCTCTTCTCGGGCTGGGTAGGTCTCTTAGCTCATAGCTGCAACTTTGGCTCAGGCACTTCTGCCTGGGGCTGAGGAGTCGGCTCCTAAACCTTCTCGCTGGGAGCTAATGATTAACCGGATCTATTTCTGCTCCTCCTGGGTCTTACTCTTTACCCGCCCTCAGACACAGGACAGTCTGGGACATCACCAACCTTGGATATCACCAACCTATGGCAAGGCTATAGGTTTTTAATTACAAGGAGATCCCCTTATCTCTGGCCAGTCCTTTTCTCCATTAATTTACACCTTCTCTTATCTTTTGCATCTATTGTCTCCCACAGTGAGCGTCTATCCAGCATGTGCCTATGCTGCCACCGCCTCTGCAGGCCCCTGTCCCTTGGCTGACCCCTCGGGGGCCTCATTTATCTCCCTGCTGGCCCTCCTTCGCCTGACCCTGTCCAGGCTCCCTTTGATCTGCCCCTTGCTCCTCTCTGCCTTCACCTAGCGTTCTCCTTTCTCCTTTTCAGGCCACGTCCCTGCCCATTCCAGGAATTCTCCTGACTTCAGGAGTCGGTGCTTCTGGGAGCTGGGTTCCTTTGTCCCTCCAAAAGGACAGGAAAGTGAGCAGGGGAAGTGGCCGTTTGCATAGCCAGAGGAATGGGACTTGAGAAAACAGACCAGGCAGGTCTCCTGGGTTCTGAATGAAAAGCAAAGAGGGTCAGAGCAGGGAGGCTGGGAGCCAGGGGCTCTATTTAACTTACTCCTGCAAGCAGTCACTTATGAGGTGCCCACCGTGTGCAAGGTGCAGTGCGACAGGTCTGAGATACAAAGTTGGAGACCTGGTCTGATGGCTGACCAACCTCTCCCCGACCCTGGGTGCCGCAATGAGCTGAGGCAGGGGAAGAGAACTGGCCTGGGCAGGTGGAAACCTGCCTGGACACCCAGGTGGTGGCCCTTGGTGGGGGAAACTGGAGCAGGAGGGGACTGACCTGTGAAGGAGCCAGCACCACATGCCCGGCCGTGTCTGCTTAAAGTAGACGTTTTCTTTCCTTCCCTCCCTCCCTCCCTCCCTCCTTCCCTCCCTCCCTCCCTCCCTTCCTCCCTCCCTCCCTCCTCTCACTCACTCTCTCTCTTTCTCTCTTTTTTTTGGAGTTTTGCTCTATCACCCAGGCTGCAGTGCAATGGCGCGATCCTGGCTTACTGCAACCTCTACCTTCCCTGTTGAAGTAATTCTCCTGCCTCAGCCTCCCGAGTAGCTGGGATTACAGGCATGTGCCACCATGCCTGGCTAATTTTTGTATTTTTAGTAGAGACAGGGTTACACCATGTTGGCCAGGCTTGTCTCGAACTCCTGACTTCAAGTGATCCACCCACCTCGCCTCCCAAAGTGCTGGGATGGCAGCCTTCTGCCACTGCACTTGGCCTGGGCAGGCATTTTCGAACCTGGCTCTGTCCTGGCCTGGGCTAGCCCTGCAGCGCTTCTGTGAAACTGCCTGTTTTCAGCCTGCTGCTAAGCATAACTGTTGAAACCCGCAGAGATTTCTGTGTCTCCTTTTTTCTCTAGGTGTCTCTTCAGGCTGGAATTTCTCCCCAAAATGCTAGCACTGGACTGGTCCTGGGCATTCTGCCATCTACAGCAAATAGAAAAAGAAAATGTGTCCTTACTGTCGCCACCGATGTTTGCTGTGGCCCTCGGGGGAAGGGCAGGCCCCAGTGGCTGCCGGACACACCTGCTGGATGGAGGGAGGAGTCCAGCACTCAGGTGGGGGCCATCCAGGTGGCCTGGGAAGGCCAAGCGCCAGACCCCCTTGCTGGTGCGTGAGGAAAGCCGGGCACCGCCAAGGCTTCCAAGGACTGCCAGGCAGCTCTGCACAGCATCCCAGGTCTCATTTGCAGGGAAAAATCTTAAGAATAAAAAAACAAAAACCCACACCGAACTCTGGAAAGATACATACACAAATGTCACCAGTGGATGCCTTAGAGGAGAGTGATGGAGTGGGTGGGAGGCAGTGCAGGCCTTTGAGAAGACTTTGGCTCTTGTTGTGTGTGAACAGTGGGATGTGGGGAAGTTTTGAGCTGAGGAGTAACACTATCTGACTTGAATTAACTTTTTCTTTTTGAGATAGGGTTTCTCTCTGTTGCCGAGGAGTGGAGGGGTCTGATCACAGCTCACTGCAGCCTTGAACTCCCGGGCTCAGGTGATCCTCCCGTCTCAGCCTCCCAAGTAGCTGGGACCACAGGCACTCACCACCATGCGTGGCTAATTTTTGTATTTTTGTAGAGATGAGGTTTTGCCATGTTGCCCAGGCTGGTCTCGAAGTCCTGGGATCAAGTAATCAGCCTGTCTTGTCCTCCCAAAGTGCTGGCATTACAGGCATGAGCCACCGCACCTGGCCTGACTTGACTTTTAAAAGAACTGCTCTGCCGGGCGCAGTGACTTACACTTGTAATCCCAGCACTTTGGGAGGCCGAGGCAGGCAGATCATGAGATCAAGAGATCGAGACCATCCTGGCTAACAGTGAAACCCTGTCTTTAAAAGAAAAAAAAAAAAAAAAAGAACTGCTCTGACTGTTGTTGGAGAATGAATGGGCGGGGAGGTGTGGAGGTGGGAAGACCATTGCCCTGTGTAGGAAGGGGGTGGTGGCACGGACCAGGCAATTCCTGTGGTGGTGTAAGAAGGGATCAGATTCTGGGTGTGTGTATATATGTACATGGCAGTCTTGCCCTGTTAGCCAGGCTGCAGTGCAGTGGTGTCATCATGGCTCACTGCAGCCTCGATCTGGGGTATATTGTAAGGAGTAGAGTCGACAGGCTTTTCTGATGAATGGGATGTGGTGTCTGAAAGAAATGGGAAAAGGAGTCGGGGGTGACTCCGAGGGCTCTGGCCTGGGCTGCTGCAAGAATGGAGCTGCCATTTGCTGAGAAGACAAAGATGGGAAATCTTCTTCTTCGCCTGGCCCGTGTCCCCTCCTGACTCTACGGGAATAGAAGCAATGGAAGGGAAAAAGTTGCCTTTGGTGCCTGTCGTCAGGCCTCCCACATTGTCAACAAACCATGTGGAAGGAATGGAAAAAAGGGAAAAAGAAAAGGTGAGCAAATATTTGCCTGAAGGTATCCGAGCAGCTCTTGGGCTTCTGAGGGCCAAGTGGCCTCTACAGTTTGGGACGGTAGGTCACAGAAGTGTTGGGGTCATCACGAGTGCCATGATTCCTGTGGGTTCTCATCTTGGCATTTGGGCTTTCTAGCCTCATTTTTAAAGTTGTGAAGCTCTTATAATAATGTAAAGCTTTTATAATATGACTCACAAGAGTGTGTCACAGGGATGTCAGGATAAAGAATGTGCTTTAGGTGTGTGTTTCTGAACAAATTCTGGGATAGATGCTATACAAGAGTAAGTGCTATTCCAGGGGCCAAAGCCACCTTAGTGAGCCAGCTTCACTTTTTTGGCTGTCTTAGCTGCCTGAACTCTTCTTCAGGACAAGGAAGCCAGCAAAGAAAGGACACCCAGTAAAGCCCAGAGGCCTTCCTAATTGGAGAGCGTCACAGACCCTAACCTGGAGCCAGGGAACTCTTAGTTTAGAAATATTTGTAACTGGCTGGGCGCGGTGGCTCATGTCTGTAATCCCAACACTTTGGGAGGCCAAGGCAGGTGGATCACCTGAGGTTAGGAGTTCAAGACCAGCCTGGCCAACAAGGTGAAACCCCATCTCCACAAAAAATACAAAAATTAGCCAAGTGTGGTGGTGGGCGCCTGTAATCCCAGCTACTCTGGAGGCTGAGGCAGGATCGCTTGAACCTGGGAGGTGGAGGTTGCAGTGAGCTGAGATTGCACCACTGTACTCCAGTCTGGGCGACAGAGTGAGACCCTGCCAGGCGACAGCAGAAGCCACTACAGCAGAATGGTTCAGCATGAGCTCTAAATTTGGGTAGCATAACATTCCCTCCTGCCTCCAGCTGTGTGAATAAGAGCAAGTTAATTATCTCTCGAAATCTTGGTCCCTCCCTGTAAATTTGGATAAAGCACTGCTTTATAGGGACTTTAAGAAGATTAGATGAAGAAATGTTTATGAAGTGCTTGGCATCATGTCAAATACATGGAAACTATATAATAAGTAGTTATTGTTTTTCATTAAAAAAAAAAAAAACTTTGTAGACAGGGTCTCACTATGTTGCCCAGGCTGGTCTCCAACTCCTGGCCTCAAGCAATCCTTCGGCCTCAGCCTTCCCTCCCAAAGCCCTGGATGACTGGTGTGAGCCATTGCACCCAACCCCAGACATGCATTAATATTTAAAAACATAACAAGGGAGTTTTTTATTTTTTAAAGACAGGGTCCTATTCTATTTCAGAGAACTGTTGTTCTCAAAATAAAACAAAAACAAAAAACCTCCTTTATTTGAAAATTTCCAGGGATTTACCCTAATGATGACTTGAAAATCATTTATGGTGGGATATGATTATTTTTGAAAGAATATACTGTTTTTGTTTTTTATTTTTATAAGGCTGGGTCTTGCTCTGTTGTCTCGGCTGGAGTGTAGTAGTGTGGTCATAGCTCACTACAGCCTTGGATTCCCTGGCTCAAGTGATCCTCCCACCTCAGCCTGCCAAGTAGCTGAGACTATGGGCACACGCCCCCCCGCTTGTTGTTTTTTTTTTTTTTTTTGTAGCGATGGGTACATGGGTCTTACTATGTTGCCGAGGCTGGTCTCAAACTCCTAACCTCAACTGATCTGCCCACTTCAGCCTTCCAAAATGTTGGGATTATAGGCATGAGCTCCTGGCTGCAAAAAACAAACAAACAAAAAAAACACTTAATGTACTTCATAATCCCCTTACATATAAGCCAATGAGGTTGTTTCATGTTTTAAATATGTCAGGTACAGAACCCTTACAACTTTAAACATCCACAGTGGGTTTCCAACTAGATGGATGGAATGAGTGGAAACGTGTGGTGAGTAAGCCTCTCGGGGTAAGTCAGAGACAGCACTGCTTAGAGGCAGGAGATTTTTAAGTGTATTCTCACACACACACACACACACACACACACACACACACACACGTGCATAGTCACATAACGTCCAATTCAGGAAGATAGATTTTCAAACCAAAAATCAGGATAGATAGTATGAGAAATACAAATGGCCCCTGGAATAATGGAATAGAATCTTTACCATGTAGAACAGCCGTGGACTCTCCGTGGCCTCTTCACATTCTCCCTTGGCTGTGACTCCCATGTTTCTGAGTAGATCTTGGGTTTCCAAGGGCCAAATGGTCCCTACCATTTGGGATCTTGGGCCCATTTCTGTGGGTTTTTTTTTTTTCTTTTTTGAGACAAAGTATCTCTCTGTCACCCAGCCTGGAGTACAGTGGCATAGTCTCAGTTCACTGCAACCTCCTCCTCCTGGGCTAGAGATTCTCCCACCTCAGCCTTCCCAATAGCTGGGACTACAGGCACGA
>NW_022436969.1:9661360-9675654 GCF_009761245.1 Sapajus apella | reverse complement strand
CGAATGAATTCTTGGGCTCAAACCATCTGCCCACATTGACCTCCCACAGTGCTGGTAGGTGCAAGTTACCGTGCCCAGCCCAATTTCTTACTCTGTCTATTCCAGTAGCCTCTTCCTGGTCCTTGGGTAGGTTACCTCTGTCTACTAAAACAATTGCAAGTTAGTTCTTTAGTGGAACACGTCTAACTCCTCTTCAAATCCCCCAACCCCCAGTATAGGGTTTGATCCAGAACAAGCAGTCAGTGTTTGTTGAATGAGATTGAATTAGCATGGGTGAGAATTAGCGATGCTCTCCTACTTCCTGAGCCACCTGGATCAATACCTCCTGGAGTGCCTCAGCCCAGACAACCAGGCTGGCCCGCAGATGGCTTAGCCTGCAGTCCCTGTGGGTGCGCGGCTGGCTGCCTTCTTCCCCACGTGGGTGCAGACCTGGCTCTGGGGAGCCTCCAGCCAGGCCCTGCTTGAAGGCCTCGGCTCCACTGGGCGCATGTGGATTGCCCTGAAGCAGCATTTTCCCAAGGTTTGGCTGTGCTAATTATTCCTTCCCCTCCTGCTGTGAAAACCTTGGACTAGAAAATGAAATCAAGGAGGGGGCGTGGAAGGACAGCCGGGAAGGAAAGGAGTTAATAAGCAGAACAAGGTCACCCATCTGCTGCCGCTTTCCACACTCCCTTATCTGTGACGCCACTGGCTCCAAGGTCCTTTCTTTTCATTAAAACTGTTGAATTACCCAAAATGATAAAATTAACTAAATTTTTGACTGGCCTTCTATCTTAGACATAACAGAGCTTGCCTTGATATTGCGGCTGCGCTTCTCTCCTCCCTGCAGCTCCTAAGAGGAAACGCAGCTGCTGCTGGAGAGGCTATGGGACCAGTCTGGCCCGGTCCCCCACCTGGGCAGGCAGACTGTGAGTGTCTGCAAGGGTCTGTTTCCTGGGCAGGTGAGAGACAGGCCTGCCAGCTCCTGCTCTCTGACAGGCCTGTGACAATACCTTGTCATTCCACACCTCTGCAGGGGAGAGGGGATGAGATGGCCAGGCTTCCCAAAGCCAGGAAGCCAGAGCGTCTCAAAGATCATGCGGTGGCCCTGCGTTGTTCGTGTACCAGGAGGAGAGGCAGAGGAATGCCCGGGCAAACCCTGCCCTTGACAGAGGTGCTGGGCTCGGGGGGAAGAGCATGTTGCCACCGAATCAGATCGAATCCGGTTGCTGTGTGATCCTGAGCACTGAAATTCTGCAAGTCTCAATTTCCTCAGCTGTGAACTAGGAGCAGTAACCACTATGTTGCAGGACTAAAGGAAATCATGTGTTAGATTCTAATACCTGCTTGGCAGATAGTGGGTGCTCAGGCAACGTTTGTTTGACCAATTATTCCTAAACAGACCCACCGTATAAACCTCAATGTAACCACCAAGGCCGCAGCAGGAAACCAAACCAAAAGTAAAAGCAGGGGAAAGGCCGATATTTAAACTTCTTCAGGATACTTTAACACCAAATGAAAGTATTATGAATGCTGTTATGTGGTTCCTACTTTTCAATGTATTCATAAATCTTAGAGATTATCTTAAATTAGTACCTAGAAATTTGCCTTGTTTGTTTAAAAAATTGACTGCATAAGCTGGGAGCTGTGGCTCATGCCTGTAATCCCAGCACTTTCAGAAGCTGAGGTGGGTGGATCACTTGAGGCCAGGAGTTCAAGATCAACCTGGCCAACATGGTGTATTTTTGTCTCTACTGAAAATACAAAAATTAACCAGGCATGGTGGCACACACCTGTAATCCTGGCTACTTGGGAGGCTGAGGCAGGAGAATCGCTTCAACCTGGGAGGCAGAGGTTGCAGTGAGCCAAGATCGCGCCACTGCACTCCAGCCTGGGCAACAGAGCAAGAGTCTGTCTCAAAATAAATAAATAAATAAATAAAAGCAAAAGTAAAAATAAATGACTGCCTGATAGTCTATGACCTGGGCATGCCATGCCTCTATTGACCAACAGGTGCATATGGTATTTTGCTATGTTCAATGTTGACCCCATGAATATCCTTCTACCTGCTTCTGGGAGCACCTGTGTCTGTGTAGCTCTACACCTTTCAACACCTTAATAAACAACTTGGGTGAAAATATGGAAGGCGCATTTTTCAATTTTGCTGAAAGGGAGCACTAGTACAATTGGTGGACAGAATTCTATGTGTGTCTCTGTAAGACTATCATTCATATAGTCTCATTTATATAAAAATGATATTCATCACTTATATATTGAGTACCTACCATGTACCAGATACTGTTGTAGGCATTTGGTATCCATCAGTAAGCAAAACCAAGAAAGATGCCTGCTTTGTGGAGGTGACAAACTAGCAGGGGAAGACAGCTAATAAACAATAAACATCGTAACTCAAGAAATTACAGGGCATGTTAGAAAGAGATTAGTGATGTGGAAAAAGGGGAAAAGGCAGACAGTGCATAGGGAGCCTGGAGTCCTGGGGCAGGGGATGAGCTTGACGCTCTCTGGGTGTCGTGACATATATCTGTGATCTGGAGTGTGGCATGGTTGGCCAGGGATACATTTCAGTTGGATTGAAAAGAATTTGAATGAATTAGAAGTTCTCACTGGGCACACTGGCTCACGTCTGTAATCCCAGAACTTTGGGAGGCTGAGGCAGGAGGATCATCTGAGGTCAGGAGTTCAAGACCAGACTGACCAACATGGTAAAACCCTGTCTCTACCAAAAATACAAAAATTGGCTGGGCATGGTGGCAGGCGCCTGTAATCCCACCTACTCAGGAGGCTGAGGCAGGAGAATCGCTTGAACCTGGGAGGTGGAGGTTGCAATGAGCAGAGACCGTGCCACTGCACTCCAGCCTGGGCGACAGAACGAGACACTATCTCAAAAAAAAAAAAAAGGTAGTTCTCTACCTGGCTAGGTTTGCAGACCCTTACTTTCTTGGCTACTCTCCTCTGAGAAAACTCCAGAATGCCATCATCCCACCCACACAGTAGGATGGAGGAGGCAGTTGCTATTTGTGTGGATGGTGATATCACCCTGTTGTCACATAGTGAGCTTACAGTGGTCAGAAACCCCTAGGGTAAGTGGGTTGCTTGTTTTTTCTGGAATAGCTATTAAACCAATTGATTCTTACTCTGTTCTATGTAGGCTTTTATTTTTCAACCTCAGTGCAGGGTGTTTGTGAGTTTTTCCCCCGAACAGTTTCCTTTTTTTGGTTTCACTCTGTGTTTTACTCTGCTGAGATGCTGACTCCTAACTCTAAATAATCGGAGTTTGGGGGTTCTGGAAGACATTTTTTTCCCCCAAACTAGGGAGTCGGGACTTTATTCTGAAGGCAATAGGGAGTCATTGTAAGGCTTTAAGCAGGACAATAATAAGAACAGATTTTCCTGCTGGAGACATCACCCAAGGAACAGAGGTGAGGATTCACTTGGCAGCTACAAGACACCAGGTACGGAGATCATGTTGGACCACGGAGAGGAGACCTGGGGAATGCCTCTTCCCAGTCAGCAGCAGTGAGTGTGGGGAAGGGGCTGGGCAGAGGATACTTGGGTACTGGAAGGACGGGAGTGTGGAGCTGCTGTGATGTCCCCAGGGGTGACTAGATGAAGCCTTTTACCAAAATAAAGAGGCTGGGGAGGAAGAGGTGGACAAGCCTGACTTTGGGTGTGATGGTGGCGAGGAGTGGCTGAGATCCAAATGAAGCTGTCTCCTGGGGCCTGGGAGACAGGTCTAGCCTGGGGACCTCAAAGTGGAAGTTATCTGCTTACTGAGAGAACTAGGAAGAGCACAAGCATGAAAGAAGGATGTGAGAGCTGCTTCCTGGTGCTGCCATGTGGAAGAGGACACAGACGTGCCTGTGTAACTCTGAGGCCAAAACTAGGATGAAGTGTGAGAGTTGTAGGGATGTGGCTTTCAGGGCGATAGCAGAAGGACTTCTCTTTTTTATTTATTTATATTTTATTTTATTTTATTTTTGAGACAGAGCCTCATTTTGTCACCAGGCGCCAGGCTGGAGTGCAGTGGCATGATCTCGGCTCACTGCAACCTCTGCCTACCGGGTTCAAGCAATTCTCCTGCCTCAGCCTCCCGAGTAGCTGGGACTACAGGTGCACACCACCAAGCCCAGCTAATTTTTTTGTATTTTTAGTAGAGTCGGGGTTTCACCATGTTGGCCGGGATGGTCTCGATCTCATGACCTTGTGATTCACCCACCTCGGCCTCCTAAAGTGCTGGAATTACAGGCGTGAGCCACCGTGCCTGGCTATTTTTTTTGTTTGTTTTTTATAACAGAAGAACTTTTCAACAGGACCATTGCAGTCCTATTGGGGACAGTGGCTGACAGTCTCTGGGCACTAGGTGGGAGGGATGGTCTCCTGAATGGCCAGACATGACAAGATGGGTTCCTGCCTGCAAGGAGTTCATGATCATTAGGGGATTTCAGAAGGGAAATGACCATTGATTGAACTGTTCATCACTAGGAGCTCAGAAAAAGGAAAGATTGGCATGAACCAGAAAGGAAAAGAGAATGGCTTCCATATGGACGGGTAAGCAAAAGGGATTCTCCAGATCTCTGGAGCTGGGAAGAAGAGACCAGCTGAAGGCCAGTTTATAGCCTACTCAGGGAAGGCTACCCTCTGCTTGGACCCCTCTAAACGCTTCTCATCTCGCTCAAAGTCAGCTCCAAGGTCTTTCAGTGGCCTGTCGGCTCCACAGGAGCTGGGACTGATCTTGTCTCCTACCGCCCTCCCCCAGCCTGCGGGTGCCAGCTGCTCCTCTTCCTAGATCCCCCTCAGCAGGTCAGGCACTCTCCTGCCATGGGGACTTCACAACTATTGCTGGTGCCTGAATGTTCTTCCCAAAGGTTTGCACAGGTCTTAGTCCCACACACTGTTTGGATTTCTGCTCAAATGTCACCTTCTCACGAGGAGCCTTGATTTCCCTACCTAAACCAGCAAGTCCATCCCCTTGTCTCTGCTTGATCTTCACAGCGCTCATCACCTTCTTACATATTGCAGTATTTGTGTGATTATTGTCTGTCTCCTGCAACAAGAATGGAAGCTCCATGAAGGCAAGGACTTTATCTGTTTTGATCACTGCTGTATCTCTAGTGCCTGGGACTGTGCCTGGCACAGGGAGAGAACCCTGTAAATGTTTGTTGAATGAATGAATAAACAAATGAATGAATGACCTCATGGTCCACATTGAGGGGTTACAGAAGATGAGGCTGCATAAGTACAGTTGTCCAACTCTGGAACTTCTAGTTCTGGCACAGAAGCTTAGACTAATACGGTTCAAAATATGGAGACCTTTTGTTTTTTTCCCTAAAGAGACAAAATGAAAACTGTGGTTTAGTAGCATAAATCTGTCAAGAAAAAAAATAATTTCTCCCAGTGGAGCTGGATTAGACTCTCTTTGGTCTTGGAATAGCCAATGCATTTACCAGTTCTATTTCCCCATTGAATTTTCTTACAACCAGTAGCCTTGATTCAGTTACAACTTTTTTGGTTTTTTCTTTGAGACGGTGTCTTGCTTTGTTGCCCAGGCTGGAGTGCAATGGCGTGATCTCAGCTCACGGCAACTTCTGCCTCCCAGTTCAAGCAATTCTCCTGCCTCAGCCTCCCCAGCAGCTGGGATTATAGGCACCCACCATCATGCGTGGCTAATTTTTGTATTTTTGTAGAGACAGGATTTCACCATGTTGGCCAGGCTGGTCTCGAACTCCTGATCTCAGGTGATCATCCCTCCTTGGCCTCCCAAAATGGTGGGATTACAGATGTGAGCCACCATGCCCAGCCCAGTTACAACATTTTCTAGGAGACTGCTGTGGCTCAAACTCTACTGAGTTTTGTGTGAGGTCCTAGCATGTAGAGGAGTGGTATAAACCTTAAGGAAACAGTGGGCACAACACGTGACCCCTCGCACCCCACACTCGCCCCCAAAGCTCTGGACGACTGTGGACTTTCAATATCGCTTGTTAAAGGAAAAATCAATGATCAAACTTTTGAGTTTGCGGGGGAGATAAAGCAAACGTGTTAAAAGGACTTTATTAACTCACAAGCAACAAATGGAGTAAAAATTAGTATTGTGCTTCAGAGGAATAAGGATGAACTTTGAAATTGTATCTTCAAAGGCAGCAGTGGCTAAGAGCATAAACTCTGAAGCCAGATAGCCTGGGTTTAAATCACAAGGTATTAGCCGTGTGACCCTGTCCATTTAATCTCCCTTCCTTAGTTTGTCTATAAAATGGGGATGACAAGAGTACCTTTCTTATAGGATTCTTATAAAGATTAAAAGAATACAGGTGAAACACTTAACCTGTGCATCATCTAATAATGCTGTGCAATTGTTGACGTTTGCAACTAGATTTGGGTGGGTTTCAGAGTCTGAACTTTAGACAATTTTTCTACTCTAGCTTTGACACTGTTTCTGGCAAATTCTAGGTGTTCATTAAATAGACAATTTTTCTGCCCCCTGTGAGTTTCAGTTTTCTAATCTGTCAAACAGTAATAATAATCTTACCATACAGAAATGATGTAGAATTTAAATAAAATTTCTCATTTCAGCACATAGAAGATAATGTATGCTAAGTAAATGTGTTTTGAATGAATGACACGTGTGAGTCACCGCCTATGGTGAATTCGGAGTGAGTGAGCCTTCTAGGAATGTAAGCAGGGAAGTGATCAGAGTGGGTAGGTGTGATTGAGATATTTGCTGAGTGACCAGTGTGAGTCAGATTTTGAAGGAAGATCGGCTTACAGGTTGGCTGAAAAAAGAGAAAAGGCATTCTGGGTAGATGAAATAGCATGGAAAATCTCTAAGAAAAGCTGGAAGGAGAATGAAAATAGAGTTAGTGAGATGGGAAGACCAGTTTTTGCAACACTTCGAAGGTCAGGAGTTTTCCTTTGTGGTTAGAGCCCCCAGTGAATATTCCTAGGCTATGATTTGTCTCCTGTCCTAGCCAATTAGATCATACCATGAATCTGTCACCAACATATGCCATTTAGAGTTGGGCGAATGGACCTCTCAGATGGTTAGGGTAATTCCAGGATCACTTCCTAAAGTCTACTTAGAGTTTTCAACAGTACTTTTGGGGGTGAGGAAAACAACTTTAAAATTGTGGACAAACTTCCTGTGATTCTGGGAATATTGTTTTTCTTATTGGTCAAAATTCCATCAGAAATACCAAATCTAGGGTAGGCAATGAGGCTGTTCCCAGCCGCAGTCATGTTGCCAGGGGAGTCTGAAACACCTTTTAAAAAGCCCCCAAAGTCTTTCAACATGAACACAGGCACTTTGCCGGGAGCTTGAGACCTAATGCTCTGGGGACGGCCCTTCCGTGGAAAGTGATAACATGAGGAAGCTGAAAAATAAAGTGGAAGAACCTTTTCAGACGGAATTAAACAATGCGCCACAGGCCCCCAGCCCTCACGCTCTTGCTGCAGGATTCTTCACCTGACCCACAAGATGCTGCTGGGGGAACGGAAGTGATTAGAATATGTCTCCCCACCCGCTTCTGTAGTCTCTTGCCTGTGGGTGCCACCACCCTTTGAGAACTGAAGAACGCGTATGCCCCCACCTCCAGGCAGAGCTCCAGGCCTGCACATGCACACTTTGCCTGTAATGTTTGCAGGTCACAGACCAAGGGTCCCATCCTGTGGCCTCAGTTAAAAACCCACACTGCTGAGACAGCTATTTTCTTTCTCTTATATTGTTGTTTACATGTTTGTCTGCACAATAGATTGCAAATTTGTTGACAGTGGGCACCAGGTCTTAAGTTATTTTTGTATTCTCCCTAGTGGTTTTTTTTTTTTTTTTTTTTTGAGACAAAGTCTTGCTCTGTCGCCCAGGGTGGAGTGCAGTGGCACAATCTCAGCTCACTGCAACCTCTGCCTTCCAGGTTCAAACAATTCTCTTGCCTCAGCCTCCCTAGTAGCTGGGACTACAGGGAACAGCGCATGTCACCATGCCCAGCTAATTATTCTATTTTTTGTAGGGATGGGGTTTCACTGTTGACCAGGATGGTCTCGACCTCTTGACCTCGTGGTCTGCCCACCTTGGCCTCCCAAAGTGCTGGGATTAGAGGCGTGAGCCACTGTGCCTAGCTGCTTTTTTTTTTTTTTTTTCTTTTCCCTTTTTTTAGGTAGGGTCTCATTCTGTCACCTAGGCTGGAGTGCAGTGGCATAAACATGGCTCACTGCAACTTCCACCTCCTGGGCTCAAGTGATCCTCCCAAGTAGCTGGGACTACAGGCATGCACCACCATGGCTAGCTAATATTTTCTTTTGTAGAGACAAGATCTCACTCTGTTGCCCAGGCTGGTCGCAGACTCCTGGGCTCAAGTGGTTGTCCCACCTCAGCTTCCTAAAGTGCTGGGATTACAGGCATGAGCCATTGGGCCCAGCCTGTTTCTAGCATTGACATAGTTTCTGGGAAATTCTAGAAGCTCGTTAAATATTTGTTGATGTGAATCCCTACCCTAGTGATGGGTAGCAGCTTTCTTTTAGCTTAATGAAACTGAACTTTTTCTCCAAATGGAATTAGTCAACCTCAAAGAGAGAAAAGTCCAGGTCTGTAGCCCAAACCCACATGCCTTTGGGGGAACACACACAACAAGAATGCTTTTGCCTCGGCTTTTCCAGACACAGGCTCAACATGAGGGAACAGCGCGCACGGTGGAATTATAACAAGGTGATCTTTAGATTTTTTTTTTTTCTTTTGCCTCAACCCTGATCTGTGGCACTTGAACAATCCTGGTTTCCGGAGAACAGACTACTGTAATGATAATCCAGGAAGTAAATTGCCCTTTGAAAAGCAAGGAAGAAACCAATGGACGAAGTATTTATTTATATTTAATGCTTCAGGGCTTCTGTTTCTAGCTTTGAAGAGTTTCTGGCAAACGCTTTGTGAAGTCATCAATCATCGGGGCAAATCTAAATGTCTTGCATGGCCAGGTGCGGCGGCTCGGGACTGTAATCCCAGCACTTTAGGAAGCAGAGGCCGGCGGATCACTTCAGTCCAGGAGTTGTGACCAGCCTGGGAACACAGAGAGACCCTGTCTCTATAAAAAGGAAAATAAGGCTGGGTGCAGTGGCTTCCACCTGTAATCCCAGCACTTTAGGAGGCTGGGCACAGTGCCTCACGCCTGTATTCCAGCACTTTAGGAAGCTGGGGCAGGTGGATCACATGAGGTCAGGAGTTCAAGACCAGCCTGGCCAACATGGTGAAACCCCATCTCTACTAAAAATACAAAAAATTAGCCGGGCATGGTGGCGGGTGCCTGAAATCTCAGCTACTCAGGAGGCTGAGGCAGGAGAATCGCTTGACTCTAGGAGGTGGAGGTTGCAATGAGCCGAGATCACGCCACTGCACTCCAGCCTGGGCAGCAGAATGAGACTTTGCCTCAAAAAAAAAAAAAAAAAAAAAAAAAAACAAAAAAGGAAAACAAAAGAGAAGAGATCTGAAATAATCCCCTCTCTTGAAGATAATCATGCTTTCCACATTTCATTTCCACACATGCACACATACAATAAACGAAAAGGTGTTATTCTATACATATTAGTAGCCTGTTTTCCTCACTCTAATAATATTTTGTTATGCAATGGTAAATACATACCAAGAGCATCGTTGTGAATGGCTGTACATAGTATTTCATTGTGATTGTACCAAAATCTATTAAACCAATTGCCCTGTTTCGTCATTTAATAGCTGTATTGGTTTGCTACGGCTGCCATAACAAAATACCACAGACGAGGTGACTTAAAATAACAGAAATTTACTTCCTCACAGTCTGGATGCTGGAAGTCCAAGATGAGGGAGTCAGCAGATTTTGTTTCTCCTGAGGCCTCTCTCCTGGGTGTACAGATGGTCGTCTTCTCTCGTGTCCTCACATGGTCTTTCCTCTGTGCCTGTCTGCGTCCTAATTTCTTCTTCTAAGGACATCAGTCATATTGGATTGAGCCCACCTTAATACTCTCATTTTGACTGAATTACCTCTTTTTGTTTTTGAGATGGAGTCTCACATTGCTGCCCAGGCTGGAGTGCAGTGGCGCGAACTTGACTCACTGCAACCTCCACCTTTCAGGTTCAAGGGATTCTCCCATCTCAGCCTCCCAAGTAGCTGGGATTAAAGGTGCCCGACACCACATCCGGCTAACTTTGTATTTTTAGTAGAAATGGGGTTTCACTATGTTGGCCAGGCTGGTCTTGAACTCTTGACTTCAGGTAATCCACCCACTTTGCCCTCCCAAAGTGCTCGGATTATAGGTGTGAGACACTGCGACCAGCCTGAATTACCTCTTTAATCACCCTGTCTTCAAATACAGTCACATTCTGAGGTACTGGGGACAGGGCTTTGACATATGAGTTTTTTGGGTGGGGGACACAGTTCGACCCATAACAACAGCTAATATTTTTTAAAACCTTACTATGGGCCAGGAGCTGTACTGATTGCTTTACATAAAGCACCTCATTTAATTCCTTAAGAACCCTAGGATGTAGGTACTATTATTGTCTCCATTTCACAGATAACAAAACTGTGACACAGAGAAGTGTGGTAACTTACCTCAAGGACTCACAGTGAGTAGGTGGTAGAGCTGGATCCAAACCAGGCAGTCTAGTTTGAGTCTGTGCGTTTAGGCACTTTGATGCCCTTATAACTCATAGTTTTTACTATATTTACTATTATTTCCTACGCACTTGCTAGCTCCCTAAGATAAAGTTAAATTTCTGAGTGAGGCTAGGCGTGGTGGCTCAGGCTTGTAATCCCAGCAGTTTGGGAGGCTGAAGTGGGTGAATCACTTGAGATCAGGAGTTTGAGACCAGCCTTGGCAACATTGTGAACCCTGTCCTTACTGAAAATACAGAAAATCAATTGTAGAATACAGAAATTAGTAGTCCCAGCCACTCAGGAGGCTGAAGCAGGAGAATTGCTTGCTGCATCCCAGCCCTGCACCCCAGGCTGGGTGACAGAACGAGGCTCTGTCTTAAAGAAAAAAAATTCTGGGTGAGTATATTTGAACATTTTTAGTATTTTTCGTACAAATTATCCTCCACCAGAGCCTATACATATTTACATCTCCAACAGCAGTGCATGAGGGGCTGTGAAGATATAACTCTTTGTTGTTGGATGCAAAGCCTCTGTGGGGTATGTGTTGTATGTGTATGTGCAGGTGAGATAAAATGATTGACTGAGGACAGGGACACACCTAAGAAGAATTAGGCTTGTGTGGAGTTCATCTCTTAGACTTCCATTCTCACATGGTCCATCCTGTCATGCAAAGAAGAGCATAAAACTGACTGATCCAAATGAGGGGCTGCTGTGGTGAACAATGTATGTAAACACACTATTTTAGAAGTGAAAACAGAAGCCAGGTGTGGTGGCTCACGCCTGTAATCCCAGCACTTTGGGAGGCCGAGATGGGTGGATCACGAGGTCAGGAGTTCAAGACCAGCCTGGCCAAGATGGTGAAACCCCATCCCGAAAAAAAAAAAAAAAAAAAAAAAGAAGTGAAAAGAGAAATCCCATAAAAGTGATTTTCTTTTGATGTGTTATTTTTCTTAAGACAGGTTTATTGAGCTATAATTTACATAAAGTTAATCAGTTTTTGTTGAAGAACCATCTTCTCCAGTGTCTTCACACTGGCCCTCTCAATTAACAATAACAACAAACAGGAGAAGGCAGGCGCGGGGCTCACGCCTGTAATCCCAGCACTTTGAGAGTCTGAGGCGGGCAGATCACATGAGGTCAGGAGTTCAAGACCAGCCTGGCCAACATGGTGAAACCCTGTCTCTACTAAAACTACAAAAATTAGCCAGGTATGATGGTGGGCGCCTGTAGTCTCAGCTACTTGGGAGGCTGAGGCACAACAATAGCTCCAACCCAGGAAGCGGAGGTTGCAGTGAGCCAAAATTGCGTGGCTGCACTCCAGTTTGGGTGACACAATGATATTCTGTCTAAAAAAATGTGGCTGGGCACGGTGGCTCACTCCTGTAATCCTAACGCTTTAGGAGGCTGAGGTGGGCGAATCACCTGAGGTCAAGAGTTCAAGACCACCCTGGCCAACATGGTAAAACCCTGTCTCTACTAAAAATACCAAAATTAGCTGAGCGTGGTGGCACATGCCTGTAATTCCAGCTACTTGGGAGGCTGAGGCAGGAGAATCGCTTGAACTCGGGAGGCGGAGGTTGCAGTGAGCTGATGTATAAGCTGAGATTGCACCACTGCACTCCCCCCTGGGCAACAGGGCCAAACTCTGTCTCAATAAATAAATATAAAAATAAAATGAAAATAAAAATAAAAAATGGGAGAATATTTAATCAATTTCAAAACACACATCAGGAAATGAGGGGAACCGTAGAAAGATCCTTCACCTATAACAAACAGAGTGAGGTTACTGGCTTTCTGCTTGCTCCTAGAATCCAGAGGTGTGATATTTGAAATAAATTATCTGTCCTTCATCTACTCCCAGCTACTCAGACATAAGTTGCACACATCTGGAGAAGAGTTCTGCCCTGCTGAAGCTAGAAGGGTGCTTGATGGAAAGGAGAAAGGAGCATCAGTCTCCAAAAAAATGATTAAAGAACGACTGGGGGAGAGCATGGGGCCGTCCCGGGCAGGTGGGCTTCTGATGCTCTGCTGTAGCCAGAACCCATATAAGCCAGGGAGCCCACCAGCCAGTCTGTGTTCAGCTATAGCTTCAGAATTCTTATTTATCATCATCAGCCGGTCCTCTGAATTTTGACACAAATATACAATCCTGTAACCACAACTGCATCCAGATAGAGATCATTTCTGGCTGGTGAGGGTGGCACATGCCCATAATTCCAGCGCTTTGGGAGATTGAGGTGAGAGGATTGCTTGAGTCCAAGAGTCTGAGGCTGCAGTGAGCTACACTTGTGTCACTGAACTCCAGTCTGGGCGACAGAACGAGACCTCCTCTCTAAAAACAAAAACAAACCAGAGGACTTTTCCATCAACCCTAAAAATTCCTTCGTGCCCTTTGTAGTTAAGCCCCACCCCCAAGCTCCAGGCATCTATTGATCTGTGTTCTGTTCCTACAGTTTTGCGTTTTCCAGGATTTCATATACCTGGAATGCTATAGTACGCCTTAAGAGTCTGGTTTCTTTCACTGAGCGTAATGTATCCAAAATTCATTCATCTCATTGCATGTATTCGCAGTTTGTCCCTTTTTATTGCTAAGCAATGTTTCATTGCATGGATGTAGCACACTGTGTTTGCCTATTCACTAGCAAATGAATTATTGCCAGCTTTTTACTATTATGAATAAAGCCACTATAAACATTTTTGTACAAGTTTTTGTGTGAAAATATACTTTCATTAGTCTTGGGTATGTACCTAAAAGTAGGATTACAAGGTTAAGTGCATGTTTCGCGTTATAAGAAAATAACAGCCAAGCAGGGTGGCTTACTCCTGTAATCCCAGTACTTTGGGAGGCTGAGGTGGGTGAATCACAAGATCAGGAATTCGAGACCAGCCTGGCCAACATGGTGAAACCCTGCTTCTACTTAAAATACAAAAATTAGCCAGCTGTGGTGGCGGGTGCCTGCAATCCCTGCTACTCAGGAGGCTGAGGCATGAGAATTGCTTGAACCCAGGAGGTGGAGGTTGCAGTGAGCCAAGATCGTGCCACTGCACTCCAGGCCAGGTGATAGAGCAAGACTGCCTCAAAAAAAGGAAAAGAAAATAACAAATGATTTTCCAAAGTGGCTGGGCCATTTTGCGTTCCCACCCTTGATGCATGAGAGTTCCAGTGCTTTGCATTCTCGCCAGCACTTGATATTGGCAGGGTTGTTTTCCTTTCTTTCCTTGGTTTAGTCACCCACATAGGTGTGCAGTGACTACTGATGTTGAACATCTTTTAATGTGCTCATTTGACATCCACATATTTTCCTTGGTGAAATGTCTCTTCAAATATTTACCCTTTTTAAAAAAGTAATTGTTTTGTATGGTGCAAGGTATGAGACGGAGTTTCACTCTTATTGCCCAGGCTGGAGTGCAATAGCGCGATCTTGGCTCACTGCACCCTCCACCTCCTGGGTACAAATGATTCTCCTGCCTCAGCATCCCCAATAGTTGGATTACAGGCATGTGCCACCCCGCCTGGCTAATTTTATATCTTTAATAGAAATGGGGCTTCTCCACGTCGATCAGGCTTAGAGATCATCATGGCCTCTCCATGCTGGTCTCAAACTCCCGACCTCAGGTGATCTGCCTGTCTTGGCCTCCCAAAGTTCTGGGATTGTAGGTATGAGCCACTGCGCCCGGGTATTT
>NW_022436969.1:9571266-9656360 GCF_009761245.1 Sapajus apella | reverse complement strand
CCTCCCAAAGTGCTGGGATTACAGGTGTGAGCCACCACACCCACCCAGGAGTACCACATTTTAGAACAATACTGAATGCTAACCACCTGGGAGTTGCTTTCCAAAGTGAGGAATGACTGTAAATTAAAATGCCAGCATTCGGCTGGGTGTGGAGACTCAAGCCTGTAATCTCAGCACTTTGGGAGGCTGAGGCGGGTGGATCGCCTGAGGTCAGGAGATTGAGACCAGCCTGGCCAACATGGTGAAACCCCATCTCTACTAAAAATACAAAAATTAGCCAGGCGTGGTGGCGCGTGCCTATAATCCCAGCTACTAGGGAGGCTGAGGCAGGAGAGTAGCGTGAACCTGGGAGGTGGAGGTTGCAGTGAGCTTAGATCGCACCACTGCACACCAGCCTGGGCAACAGCACAAGATTCCATCTCAATAAAGCAAAGTCAAAGAAAGGAAAACCAAAAAAATGCAGGCATCTGAAACGCCTATGTGACAGTAATCCTGTCTCATGCTCAGTTGTCCATTTTGCTCTTGGAGCATGAGGACAGATCAAGTGACAGGGCGTTGTGGGGTCGTCAGCCTGCTGTGAGAGGAGGATGAGGAGATAAGCCGCGAGAGGAAAGTCTGTCCAAAACAGAATTCACGGTTTTGCCACCATCTTCTTGACCCGCCCATGTGACCCTTGCCAGTTAACGGCATCATGGGAAGGCCAGTCTCTTCCCGCTTTCTCCCCTCACACCCTGTGTGCCAGTCCTCAGAACATTCCTGAGTGCATGAGAACACCCTGGACACCATCATATGCCTCTGCTTGGTATGGGCCAACAATGGTCTTCCATTGACCCTTGACTTGGTGGGTTCTGCATTCCTGTTTACTGTGTGTGTGTGGATGCACGTGTGTGTGTGTGGGTGCATGTGTGCCTGCACGTGTGCATGTGTGTGATGGGTGCACATGTGTGTGATGTGTGTGCATGTGTGTGTGCATGGGTGCGTGCATGGGTGCATGTGTGTGTGCATGGTGTGTGTATATCTGTGCTTTTACTCTCCTCCATCCTGATCAACTGCCTCCTCATCCGTGGAGTTTTCTCACCTCCTCCAGGAAGAATTAGTCCGTTGTTCTGCACCTTGTTGAGACAGTTCACATCCTGATTATTTGTCTTTGTGTGAACTGTGGGTCCCCACTGCATAGGGGCTGTGTTTACTTTTTCTTGAAAGGTGCCCCCACCCTAGCACAGCGCTTCGCACAGAGTATGCCTTAATCCCTACATAAATGTTAGTGTTAAAGCCACTCACTCACTCCCTCCACTCCTTTATTCAGTCAGCCACTACCAGGCTGGCATTCATCTTTCCTAACCTCCTTCCCCATCTAGTACGAGGACTTTGCAGTCAGAAACCCTTTCTTTTCTTTGTTTTTAATTTTTTTTAAAGATGGAGTTTGGCTCTGTTGCTCAGGCTGCAGGGCGGTGGCACAATTTCGGCTCACTACAACCTCCGCCTCCTGGGTTCCACTGTTTCTCTGCCTCAGCCTCCTGAGTAGCTGGGGTTACAGGTGCGCGCCACCATGCCTGGCTAAATTTTGTATTTTTAGTTGAGATGGGGTTTTACCACGTTGGCCAGGCTAGTCTTCAACTCCTGACCTCAAGTGATCCGCCCGCCTCAGCCTCCCAAAGTGCTGGGATTATAGGTGTGAGCCACCAAACCCCACCAGCAGACAGAACCCCTTTCTGAGGTCTGTGCCAGGCCTAAAGTGTTACCTCTCCTTGCTTGCCATCAACCCTACATTCCTTCCTGAACTGGGTTATTTCTTTTCCTTCTTTCCTTCTTTAGAACAACGCCCTTGCCTATATTTGCATTCGGATTGCCCCTGTATAACAAACTGGTGTGCTCTGAGGGTCGTCCTTAGAGAAGGATAGTCAAAGCTCTCCCCATGGTGCCCAAGACTGTAGTCTCCATATTAAGAAAAAAGCTCACTGGTTCTATCTTTTATTCTGCAATACCATCTCTTCCTCAAAGATGAGTCAGCAGTCATTCGAAGCAGAAGAAAGACTGGGATGGGGAAGAATTTGGGGCAAAAGGAGGCCAAATTGAGAAGGAAGAGAAAAGAGATGCTAAGGCTGTAGAAAAGGAGGACTTGAGCGTCACGGCTCTTTTGTCTAGCAGGCTTTCTGCTTTTTACTGGAAAGTGCCCCCCGCAAAATAAAAACAAATAAATAAAAAATAAAGATTAAGAAAAAAAAAAAACAAGAAAGAAAATAAAAGAGGCTGGGTGCGGTGGCTCACACCTGTAATCCCAGCACTTTGGGAGGCAGAGGCAGGTGGCTTATGAGGTCAGGAGTTCAAAATCAGCCTGGTCTGGTGAAACCCCATCTCTACTAAAAATACAAAAATTAGTAGAGCATGGTGACGGGTGCCTGTAATCTCAACTACTCAGGAGTCTGAAGCAGAGAATTGCTTGAACCCTTGAGGTGGAGGGTACAGTGGGCCAAGATCGCGCCACTGCATTCCAGCCTGGGCGACAGAGTGAGACTCCGTCTCAAAAACATATATAAAAATAAAGAAATAAATAAATGAGAAAGGAGGGTGTGGGAATTCTGGCCGCTCAGAGGATGCCAGGCTCTGCGTTCAGCAGCCCTCCATGCAAAGCCACTTCTGCTCATGGTTGTCCCGTCCCATCTCTCCTGAGTGGATTTATCCCGCCCCCTATCTCTCAGAATAGTCAGGGCAGCTTCCCTGTCCTCTTGCCACTGCCTCCAACATCCTGCCTGTCATGCATTCTGCCTTTTGTGTCTTCTAAATATCTCTAAGATTGACTCTTCCTTTCTGCTCTCCATCACGTTCCATCCCTGGCTGATCCCGCCCCTTGTGATGACTTCTGCAGATGGGCGTGCGTGGTCCAGTCTTCCAAATGCCCCTCTTCAGTGATGCCCCTCCTCAGTTAGAGAAACATGAGCAACCTCGAGGCCCTACAGGGAGCTCTTCCTTTTGACTCAACATATTTATTTCTTAATGCACCTGAAAGGAAACCCCCCAATGCAGTCTCCAGTCCCCAGTCTCTTCCTGCCCCTGCACTCCTGCCCTGGCTGAGATAAACCTCTCTCCCCTCCACTTAATCTGCACCCTGCCATCCATGCAAGGACTGCAACCCATGCTGAAGTCTTCTTTGCTTGCATATGGAATGAGCCTGCCATTGCTGGGGATGTCTCTATTCTCTTTGCTGGTTAAAACGTTATTGCTTTCAGCCAAAAGCCTTTGAAAATTCCACAGAGCCATGTCATCTGTCACATACATTGCCAAGAGCAAAATGGGTCAAAGTTAAAGCATTTAGCATAGGGTTGTTTCCGAAGGATCCCAGGGATGTTAGTTTTGTCCCCCCACCCCCCAATTTGCTACTGCTGCTGGGGGGTCTGTGAGCCTCTCACAGCATGCTATTTCGGGCGGGGCTCAGCAGGCGCTCACTACACATACGTTAATTGACTTATTGAATTAGTCATTTGGTCTTTGACAAACATTTATTTACTGCCTACAAAGAAGGCTCAAGTAGACGTTAACATATCTTCCCAAATGGCACCAAAATTCAACCAGAGCCACCCAACACCTAGAAAAGGACTTTGACCAATGAAAGCAACTTTAGAACAGGTTTAGCTGCCTTCACCTCACCTTGAGCAGGGGCCAAGCTCAATGCGTTGGGAACGGGCACAGAGAGCTCTCTTGCTGCATGCTATTTGTTCAGAAATAGCCTTCCCGAAGCATGCATCTATTGGTGAGAATTCGGCCTTACAAAGTCAACACAAGGCTTCTGGCTGATTCTCCAGGACACTGGGCTGCTGTTGCCTTCTATGCAGATCCAGAACTTCCTGTCCTCTGGGTTCACAGTTTCACAGCACAGGGAGTTGGTCCTGGCTTGGCCTCTCCCTCTCACAGGCCTGTGGTCAGGGTTTGTGGCCAACTGTAAGAGCTTCCTTAAGGGAAGGGGTTTGTAAACCCATTTCTCTAAGTGACCTCCTGTAGCTGCGGCTTTGGGGCTGGTTCTCACCTCTCTGCGTGGCTGCAGCTCCCTGGAGCCAAACATGGAAAGGACGTCCCAGTAGTCAAGTGGACAAGTAGACTCTGAGAGGTGGCTACTGAGGCAGAGTTAGGGACTAGTGGGAATATCTATTGGCAACAAAACGCAAACGTACCTTCAGTTCAGGTTTAAAGGCCTAGTCAATGATTACGTATTTTTATTATTTACCTTGTGAAAATTCCCTTGAGGAGAGAGAGAGAGAAAGAGGGAGAGAGAGAGAGAGAGAGAGAGAGGCACTTGATTCTCCACCTCCAAATTTTAGGGTCACAGAGTTTTTGTGGCCATGCGGGAACATCCGTGATCTCTGGCTTGGGCTGGGCTCAGAGCAGGGCAATCCGATGGAAGGCCTAAGCCTTGTAGACCTGAGCCTGGGAGAGGTTTTGCTTGAAGCAGAAAGTGCAGAGCTACAGGGAGGTTGCAGCTCACAAAGGTAATTCTCCCAGCTTCCAGATGACAAAGGTTGCATTTACACCTGGCCAGGAGGTTTAATCATCTACCATTTCCAAACACAGCAGGCTAACAACCGCCTGGGCCGAAAATCATAAAAGAAAAAAAATCACCAACAAGAGACCGTGCAACGGGGAGGAGGAGAAAAATGGGTCAGTGTCCTTGCTCTAGAGGAAGAACCCCTAGGTTTGGCCCCTGGGTGGGGAGCTATGAGTGACGGTCCTGGGTGGGGAGCTATGAGTGACGGTCCTGGGTGGGAGCCTTTGATGAGAGACCGAGCCAATGTTCCCCACACCAGCATGAACAGCACAGTTGCCACAAATCCCATGAACAAATGGCCCCTTGTGGGCCATGGCTGTCTTTCTCACCATGGCTGTGGAGAAGGAAGTCTCTGCCACAAAGATCTTGCCCTGGGGGCTTGCAGAGAGGACTGCGCCATGTTACTGTTGTCTTGTTTGTTTGTTTTTATCTTTGCCTTCTTGTTAGAGGAGACCTGGCGGTCTTTTTGTCACTAAATCAGGCAGCCTGGCATAGCCACGACATGCTTCCACCTCATATCAGACTGCTGGGGTTCAAATCTCAGCTCTACCACTCACTTGTGGCTTTGGGCAAATGCTTTGGTTCCTCCATTTGTATAATAGGGATGGTAATGGTACTAGCCTTGTAGAATATTGTTGTGGTTAAATGAGATAAAGTGTCATTATTGTTATTTCATGGAAAAATGCAATTCAGGGGACTCAGAGATAGCTTTAGCTGTGGGTTGATGGTGTCTGGGTCTGACGCATGTTTAGCAGAATGATGACAGATTTATGTGTAGCAGAGACTTGGGGATGCTGGTGTCCACAGGACAGCGGTTACACATTAATTTTTCACATATTAATCTGGTCACAACAAGAAAGCCACAGAACCCCATCAATGAATAGGATCTTCATCATAAAGTTTTTATTGCAGAGGCAAGATCAATCCTTTAGGTAATTAGTAATAAATAGTATTGAATGTCTACACACACGACACTCTGGTCAGTAGAGGGGACATAGCAGAATTGGATCCTGGCCCTCCTCCCTCAATAAATTTACCATCTTGATAGGGGGACAAGACATACATGTAAATAGATAGCTAACAACTCAAGATAACATATGTCAAATGCCAAATGAGTTGCATTGTAGAGCAAACGTATTTGCCTTATCTCTTCCACTCACTCCCTGAAGACAGAAACCGCATCTATCTTGCTCATGCTATGCCCCCTGGACACTTCTGGATTGTTGCTGAGGCTTCCTGAATACTCACTATGGCCCAGGCACTGTTTTCAGTGTGTTATGGGCAGTAGCTCTTTTTTTTTTTGAGATGGAGTCTCACTCTGTCGCCAGGCTGGAGTATAGTGGCATGGTCTCCGCTCACTTCAACCTCCACTTCCTGGGTTCAAGTGAGTCTGATGTCTCAGCCTCCCGAGTAGCTGGGATTATAGGCATGTGCCACCACACCTAGCTAATTTTTGTATTTTAGTAGAGACGGGGTTTCACCATGTTGGCCAGAATAGTCTCGATCTCCTGACCTCATGATCTGCCCGCCTCAGCCTCCCAAAGTGCTGGGATAACAGGCATGAGCCACCACGCCCGGCCAGCATTAGCTCCTTTAAGCTTGTCACATAGGCTGTGATGTAGATACTGTCATCAGCCCATTTTCAGGATGGGAAAAGTCGGTGAGAGAGAAATGCAAAAACTTGCTCAAAGGCACATGGCAACACCTGTTACCACTCTGCAGTGTCCATTGCACATACTAAGAACTCTTCCCAGCTGCCCCCTTCAGTGCCTAGTGCTGTACCTGGCACAGGGACGGGGAAATGCATTTACGGGGAGACACTGCTAGGCACTTAACGTGGATCTTGTTCCTTCATCTTTATCAACTCCGTTGAGGTAGGGGCCATGATGTTCATACGGAGGAGGGAGGGGGTTCTGAGAGGCCTAGGATGTAAGCAGGGTGCAGGCTGGCAAAAAATGCTTTCTGGGCTGGGCGCACTGGCTCATACTTGCAATCCTAGCACTTTGGGAGGCCAAGGTGGGTGGATCACTTGAGTCTAGGAGTTTGAGATCCTGGCCAACGTGGCGAAACCCTGTCTCGACTAAAAATACAAATAATTCACTGGGCATGGTGGCATGCACCTGTAATTCCAGCTGCTTGGGAGGCTGAGGCAGAGAATTGCTTGAATCCGGGAGGTGGAGGTGGCAGTGAGCCGAAACTGCGACACTGCACTCCAGCCTGGGTGATGGAGTGAGACTCTGTCTCAACAACAACAACAGCAACAACAAAAGCTTCCTGAATTGATTTACAAACCAATAGACTGACTTGGACTCAGAGGAATGGGGTGGTAATGGGAGTCTTTTCCAAGAAGCAATGTGTCCACTGGATTATGAAGGGATTGGATTTGGGTAAGCAGGAAATGTGGGAGAGAGATGGAAATGGAGTGAGAAGGCTGCACAGGAGCCTTGGCAGTGAGCTCATGCCAGCAGGCTGACTGCAGTGAACAATATGTGCAAACAGCCTGGGACAGTGAGAATGGTAGATCAAGGACAGATTATAAGAGGCCTCTAGTGTCAAGCAAAGGAGGAGAGAACCTGAAGGAACAGACTCCACAGAAATAAGCTGGCCACGTCTATGAAAGCTTAATGTTTCTGGGTCTTTAACTGGGTCCAAACATTTGATAAGCCTGGCATGGCCTTTAATTTCTTCAAGCTACAATTATATTAAATTACATAACATCTTTCATCAAGGCCACTGGAAAATTACACAAAACCTTTGTTCCATACAGCATGAGAAAGTTTAAAAGTCTTGCAGGAAAATACCAGTGTTCTCCTTTTCCTGTACTTTAGAGTTCAAGGGACACTCTGAGGTTGTACTGCCTCATTGTTGAGGAAATGGGGCAGGCAGTGAGGACCAAGGCGCAGAGCCTGGTGTAACCTACCAGGAGGGCTTAGTGTTCATCTCAGTGCCAGGTGCCCCGGGGTGCAAGATCCACAGCTGTCTGTGCCACTGCCACCAGTTTGGGTTTCTGGCTGCGTGTGTGACCTTTGACACAGCTCCTTACCACTCTGATTTTTGTTTTTCCACCTGTGGAAAAGAGGATCATAATGGTTCCACTTCCTTTGCTCACCTGGCTATGGTGACGAATGTGTGGGTGTTTGCTGAAGGCCAATGGGAACCTAGACATCACATAAGCACCTGTGTTCTGACTCTGGGTAGCACCCAGATGGTGGTGGCGGTTCTTTATTTGCTCTCATTACAAAGACAGAATCTCATTCAATGCGCAGTTCCTTTGCTTTGTCCCATTATAGTGAATCCAGGATTCTGGACGCGGGGTGGGGAATGATGCTGGTGTGGCACAGAAAATCAAGACACCAAGATGGTTGTTTGTTTTTCGCTGGTGTTTCATATTTTGTTAGCTGTGATTTCTAGACATTGGAAAGTTGTAAAGATTTATGTAACTTCAGTATCTTGCAAGCTATACTTCAATTAAAAGTATACAGTGCAGTGGCTCACACTTGTAATCCCAGCACTTTGAGAGGCTGAGGAGGGAGAATTGTGTCAGCCCAAGAATTTGAGCCCAGCCTAGGCAACATAGTGAGACTGCATTTCATGGTGCGGGGGAGGAATACATATACATATATATGTATATATAAATATATATTCATAATATAAATTATGCACATATTATGAATATATGTATGAATATAATGTATGTATACATATAAATACACATAAACTTTGCAAAGTTGAAGGTTGGAAAATGAAAGAACTGGTATTTAGTGCTCTAATTTAGAATGAAGTTCTTTTAGTACGACACTGGCTTTTTTTGTTTCTAAGGAGAAAAGACAAAAATAGCTCCTTAAACTACCAGAAAGTATTTGTTAAAAGGTCCTTTGAAGCTATTATAGAATCTTCTCTCATTGGTTCTAAGCCTCAAAGAAGTAAAATCCCAAGTAAACAGTGTGTTAATTATTGGTCATGTGGAACTTAGAATGGAGAACCAGACTCCTCTGAAAACATGTTTGGGATTTTCCTCAAAATTCCATGTATTTTTTTTTTTTTGGGGGGGGGGACGGAGTTTCACTCTTGTTACCCAGGCTGGAGTGCAATGGCGTGATCTCGGCTCACCACAACCTCCGCCTCCTGGGTTCAGGCAATTCTCCTGCCTCAGCTTCCTGAGTTGCTGGGATTACAGGCATGCGCCACCATGCCCAGCTAATGTTTTTTTGTATTTTAGTAGAGACGGGGTTTCACCATGTTGACCAGAATGGTCTCGATCTCTTGACCTCGTGATCCACCCGCCTTGGCCTCCCAAAGTGCTGGGATTACAGGCTTGAGCCACCGCGCCCGGCCGGTAATTCCATGTATTTTTTGAATGAATATTTGAAAACCTTTGATTAAGCAAGCCAGCCTTCTTCTCTTCCTGTCCTCTATCAAGATTCAAACTCAGTTGGCCGCCCACTGAGATGAATCTGTAAATAAACTAAATCCTCCCTTTGCACAGCCTGGTCCCTAACTTGCTATCTTATGAAAATGTTTGGGAGATGACAACATCAGACCCGCACTCAGCACAGACCACCATGTCTGCCCTTTGCTAAGGCGGCCTTTGAGGAGAAAAGGGAGAGCCAGGGAATGCTAGAACAGCAAATAGGCCTGCACAGAGTCTGGCATCCCTGACCCTCTGCCCATCATTCCGTGTGTGTGAATGTCGGAGTGAGGACGCTGATTCCACAGGGATCCAACAGTATTTCCATGTAGCCTTGTGCCTTGTGGTAGGAGGGAAGAATGTGGAGAAAAGGGTTTTTATAAATGTGGATTTTCATAGCGCATGAAACCCTCTAGTCAATACCTGTGCCTGGTGGTGCGCATCTGCCTGCAGTCTCCAGCTACCTGGGAGGCTGAGGCAGGAGAATTGTTTGAGCTCAGGAGTTTGAGCTGTAGTGACATATGATTGAGCCGTGACTAGCCTGCCACTGCACTCCAGCCTAGGCAATATAGTGAGATCCCCATCTTTAAAACTAAACAAAGCAAATATGTATTTTCGTTGTCTCATTTCTAAACCCTAATCTGGCCAGGTGTAGTGGCTCACGCCTGTAATCTCAGCACTTTGGGAGGCCCAAGGTGGGTGAGTCACCTGAGGTCAGGAGTTCGAGCTTGGCCAGCTTGGCCAACATAGCGAAACCCTGTCTCTACTAAAAATACAAAAATTAGCTGGGCGTGGTGGTGGCCACCTATAATCCCAGCTACTAGGAAGGCTGAAGCAGGAGAATCACTTGAACTCGGGAGGCGGAGGTTGCAGTGAACCTAGATTGTGCCACTGTATTCAGCCTGGGCGACAAAGCAAGACTCTGTCTCAAAATAATAATAATAATAATAAAATAAATAAAATAAAACCTAATCCTTCTGCTTCCTTCCCTCACCTTCTAACATTCCATATTTTCTCTCATTTCTTTATTTTACTTTTTTCTTTAAATGACTCCTTTCTGCTCTCATCTTCCTTATTTTTCTAACGTCATCTCCTTTTTGTCCACTTCCTAATTTTCACTTTTTCCTATTTATTTTAATAATATTATTAAACTTCCTCTTGTTTTTCTCTTGCTACCCTCCCCAGGGGCTGTAAGTCAGAGAACTTGAACTTGACCCAGAGCATGGCCAGACACATCAGCTATACCCCACATCACGTTTCTTTAAAATAAAATCTGCCAGCACAAGAGGCTTGTAGAGTTTGCTGTAGGATGCATACGCAGGGCTCTGATTTTGCTGTAGGACACATACGCAGGGCTCTGATTTTGCTGTAGGACGCATACGCAGGGTTCTGATTTTGCTGTAGGACGCATACCCAGGGCTCTGATTTTGCTGTAGGACACATACGCAGGGTTCTGATTTTGCTGTAGGACGCATACCCAGGGCTCTGATTTTGCTGTAGGACACATACCCAGGGCTCTGATTTTGCTGTAGGATGCATACCCAGGGCTCTGATTTTGTTTGCTCTTCTGTATTCACATTGTGATTTTATTAGTTGCTAATCAAAGAAAGAGGCTGTCTTTCTAGTCATTGGTAAGCTGGCAAGGAGCAAAAAAACCAAATCCCTGGCAAGCAGCTGGTGAGGAGGTTGTGCTGGAGGAATAAACAAGCATTTGTCTTCCTTTCCACAATTCAGGCTAACTTGCATTCTCTTTACCTGCTGGTTATGACAGAGATTCTGGGAGTTTCTAAGCTAGAAATGAACCTTAAGGAGCAATTAGCAAAGATGCCGCAGCTGCAGAAGCTAATGAACTAACCAGGTTGGGCTCACGAGAGTCTGAAAGGAGACCTACGTTAAGAACCATCTGAATGTTTTTCAATATTCAACCTTCAGCACCCCGGAAGCCCACCCTAGTTCCCTATTTGCCCCAGTACGTGTATCAGTGTTCCCAGTAAAACAGGGGCTCTAGCACAGTGGTTAAGGCCTCTGGAATGAGACTAGGTTTGAATTCCAGCAAAATAACCTCCCAGAGGCTCAGTTACCTTGACTGAAAATAGGTACAATAGGACCCATTGTTAAACTGGATGATCCAAGTCAAACAGTTGGCACGAGTTCTGGTGCTAATAAGTGCTCAAGTGTTGTTATTATCCTTGCCCACTGTTGAGGACGTCCCAAGCCTCAAAAAGAGTTAATGGAGAGCTACATGTGCCCATACTCCTCCCTCCCCCAGGGCGTGGCAGGAAACTGAAGCCCCATACCAGCAAGTGCCCTGCCACCAGCCCCAGCTCCTCCTAACTTTACCTACTGCATAGTGAGCCAGAAATGATTTTAAAGGAAGGTGAGAAAAAGTCTTTTACTGTTGTGATAAACATTTCTCTCTAATATCAGTTATCTACTAATCTTCTACTGTGTAACAAATCAACCGTAAAATGTAATGGCCTCAAACAACAACCTTTTTTTTTTTTCTTGAGACAACATTTTTTTTTTTTTTTTTTTTTTTGAGATGGAGTCTTACTCTGTTGCCCAGGCTGGAGTGCAGTGGCATGATCTTGGCTCATTGCAACCTCCGCCCACTGCGTTCAAGTGATTCTCCTGCCACAACCTCCTGAGTAGCTAAAATTACAGGCACCTGCCACTGTGCTTGACCAATTTTTGTATTTTTAGTAGAGACAGAGTTTCGCCATCTTGGCCAGGCTGGTCTTGAACTCCTGAACTCATGATTCACCTGCCTCAGCCTCCCCAGGTGCCGGGATTACAGGCTTGAGCCACTGTGCCTGGCCGAGATAGTATCTTTCTCTGTCTCCCAGGCTGGAGCTCAGTGGTGCAATCAGAGCTCTCACTGCAGCCTTGATCTCCCGAGCTAAACCCATCCTCTTGCCTTGGCCGCCCAAAGAGCTGGGATTTTAGATGTGAGCCACGGCGTCTGGCCACAACAGTCGTTTTTATTTGCCCATGCCTCTGTGGGTCAGCAATTTGGGTTGGGCTCGGCTGAACAGTTCTGCTGGTCTTGCCTGGGTCAGTTTGCAGGCTGGCTGGGACAATGGCTCTCGGTGGCCTCACACATCTGGCATTTGGTGCTGTCTGTCAGGGCCTCAAGGAGGCCAGCCAGTCTGGGCTTTTCACAGGTGGTGGCATTCCAAGAAGACACACACAGAAGGTCTGGCCTCTTGAAGCTTAGAGTCAGGTCTTAGCCACAATCCACTGCAGGACCCCTCAGCCTCAGAGCATGGGCAAATAGACTCTATCTCTTGATGGGAAACATAGCAAAGTCATACTGCACATGGACATGCATGTAGCAATGGGAGAAATTATTATACTCATCTTTGCAAAGAATCTATGAAAGTCCACCCCTGGCCATAATAAATCATATCACTTTTTCATGAGCAATACTTATTCCCCAAAGGCTTAGCCCATTAGGACATCAGGCTTAGAAGTCCAGGATGTGGAAGCACCGGCTTCTCTGAGGCTCGTGGCCCAGGGCTCTCCGGGCCTACCCAGACGCCAGCCTTTTGCCCCTGGACCCGGCAGCCCAAGCAGGAGCCCTAGGGCTGGGTGCCAGCACTCTCGGCCGCGCCACCGGAGCCGCAAGCCCGAGGCCCCGAGGAGGCGCAGCCCGAGCCCGACCCCCAGCCCCTCCCGACGGGGCCCCTCCTTAGGGGCTTCCTCACGTCCACGTGATTATCAAAGGCAAGGTTGGCTAAAGGAGATCCGAAAGCTTCAGAAGAGCACACACCTCTTGTTAAGGAAGTACCCCTTCAGCCGCCTGGCAAGAGAAATATGTGTTAAATTCACTCGTGGTGTGGACTTCAGTTGGCAAGCCCAGGCCCTATTGGCCCTACAAGAGGCGGCAGAAGCATTTCTAGTTCATCTCTTTGAGGATGCCTATCTCCTCAGCTTACATGCTGGCCGAGTTACTCTCTTCCCAAAGGATGTGCAACTGGCCCGGAGGATCCGGGGCATTGAAGAGGGACTCCGCTGAGCTCCTGTGCCCAGTGTTTCTGTCAGTCTTTCCTGCTCAGCCAGGGGGGATGATGCCAGGGACTCTCTGGAGCCATGACTAGACCCAGTGGAGTCTGCGATGCTGTCTGGACTTTGCTGTCTCTGAACAGTGTGTGCATGTTGCTTTAAACTTATTTTTTTGGAGAAGGAGAAGACTGCATGACTTTCCTCTGTAACACAGGTAATATATGAGACAATCGACATCGTTCCTAAGGCCTGAAAATAATTTTCAGATAAAGAGACTCCAAGGTTGACTTTAGTTTGTGAGTTACTCATGTTTTGAGAATTCTGAAACCATCATATTTGTTGTGGCATGGGAGAAAAGGATATGTACTTATTATTTTAGATCTGTCTGTACTATTTGCATTTTTTACCATATGTACATTTGTACTTTTATTTTATACATAAGAGAAAAAATAAGAGAAGACCACTTTGATCAGTTGCATGGAAGGCTGGGCATATCCAGCATAGACCTCTGCCCTTCAGAGTAGCCTCACCATTAGTGGCAGCATCAAGTGACTCAGTGGCCTGTGCTTGTCAACAGATGTGGAGCTTTTCAGAAGCTTAACTGGGGATGAATAGAAGATCTGTAAGCTTTGATGTTCTGCTTCCTTCTAGTCAATTCCTGTCAAAATCAATTCAGAAATTCTAACTTGTAGAATTTAACATTTTACTCTTGTAAATCATAGAAGATGTATCATATCAGTTCAGGATTTTAAAGTACTTTTTGATGCTTTTACATGTATTTTTGTAGTTTCTTTGTAGAGAGATAATAAAAATCAAAATAATTATTTAAAAAAAAAAAAAAAGAAGTCCAGGATGTGGTCATTCATATTAAATCCAGATATGGATAAGGCTCTTCTGGTAAATCGTAAAAAGTACCACAGCAGGTTTAGAGCCAGGGTGGTGAAGACAACTTGTATTTTTAGTTCACAGGAATCTGCACCATTCTGGCCGGGTGTGGTGGCTCATGCCTGTAACCCCAGTACTTTGGGAGGCCAGGCAGGCAGATTGCCTGAGGTCAGGAGTTCAAGACCAGCCTGACCAACATGGTGAAACCCTATCTCTACTAAAAATACAAAAAATTGGCTGGGTATGATGGCGGGCACCTGTAATCCCAACTATTCAGAAGGCTGAGGCAGGAAAATCATTTGAACCTGGGAGGTGGAGGTTGCAGTGAGCCCAGATCATGCCACAGCACTCCAGCCTGGGTGATGGAGAGACACTCTGTCTCAAAAATAAAAAGAAAGAAAGAAGGAAAGAAAGAAAGAAAGAAAGAGAAAGAAAGAAACAAAGAAGAAAGAAAGAAACAAAGAAAGAAGGAAAGAAGAGAGAGAAAAGAATCTGCACCATTCTGCCCCTAAACATACCATGGCACTCGAAGGACGAGACAGCTGTGGACATTCCCACTCAGAGACTCACAGCAGTCACCGGTCCATGACAATTCTGAAATCTAGCTGGGTGCTTTTTTTTTTTTTTTTTTGAGATCGAATTTCACACTTGTCGCCCAGGTTGGCACAATCTTGGCTCACTGTAATCTCTGCCTCCCACGTTCAAGTGATTCTCCTGCCTCAGCCTCCCAAGTAGCTGGGATTACAGGTGTGTGCCACGACGCCTGGCTAATTTTTGTATTTTTAGTAGAGACAGAGTTTCACCATGTTGACCAGGCTGGTCTCCAACTCCTGACCTCAGGTGATCCACCCACCTCAGCCTCCTGAAGTGCTGGGATTACAGGTGTGAGCCACCATGCCAGGCTGGTGTATGTTTTTAGATCTCTTTACTCTAAGGACAGGGAATTTTCTTTGATTAAGGCCCAGTTTTGCTAACTGGAAGTGGTTTCCTGGTCCACTGCTCTCCTTGACTCTTGGTTCTGCCCTTTGGGCTCTTTCCTCCACTGTCTAATATGTTCTTTCCTTTTCTCTAGGAATAGCCCAGGTTTTCAGCTAAATAGCTTTCTCAACCTGCTTCCTGCTCATGGAAAATTGGGGACACAGAAATGAATTTTCATTTTGAACAAACTCTGTCCCTTTTAGTCCCATGTAATACAGCTCCCTTAAAACTGTATGGATTTCTAGCAAATCAAATTATAGTCCCTTTCTAGGAGGTAGGCCTCTTTTTACAGGTATTGATTGACTTACGACCTATGCAACTTACAACCATTCGACTTTACGACCACAATCACTGGCCACAACTGCTCCGCGTCTGGCAGTGCAAACGTTGCCCAGCTGGGCGTACGACAGTGTGGACCAGCTTCCGGCAGCACTACCATCTCCGCGTGCACCATTTCAACTGTACATATAGCTTACTCAACTTACGATCAAATCGTGTTACGACTGGTCTGCGGTCCCGACCGTGGTCGTAAGCCGAGCACTAGCTGTAGTTTGAGCAATGAGTCAAGCAGCTATAGAAAAATTCCTTTAAGATTTGTGAAGCTCTTATCCAATGAGAGGATCTACTAGGCCTTCTGAGGTATTGATCAAAAGATTTTAAAGCCACATCTTTGATTTTATCTTTTTCTGAAGCCATTTCTTTCTCTGATAATATTTTGCTAACTCAAGAGACTTGGAGATGAAAAATCGTTTTATTTTTCAATTGAGAACTTACCAGACCTTCTAAAGTCCCTTCGAATTCTGCTTGCAAATTGACTAGTCCCTTTTTTAGTTATCTTTCTCTCTCCAAAGCAGAAATCTTCTTATTCAGATCCATAGTTCATTAGGTACATTTTCTATCTTCCAAGCTACTGTAGATGACATTTTGCCAGTTGTACTGTTACTACACAAAACACATTGCATCCAGGCACAGTGGCTCATGCCTATAATCCTAGCACTTGGCCGGGCATGGTGGATCAAGCCTGTAATCCAAGCACTTTGGAGGCCAAGGAGGGTGGATCAACCTGAGGTCAGGAGTTCAAGACCAGCCTGACCAACATGGTGAACTCCCGTCTTAAAATAAATAAATAAATAAAAACAAATAAATTTAAAAGAAAAGAAAAGAAAAAATCCTAGCACTTTGGGAAGCCGAGGTGTGCAGCTCACCTGAGGTCAGGAGTTCGAGACCAACTTGACCAACATGGAGAAACCCCATCTCTACTAAAAATGCAAAATTAGCTGGGCATGGTGGCTCATGCCTCTAATCCCAGCTACTCAGGAGGCTGAGGCAGGAGAATTGCTTGAACTCGGGAGGTGGAGGTTGCAGTGAGCTGAGATCACGCCATTGCACTCCAGCTTCGGCAACAAGAGGAAAACTCTGTCTCAAAACAAAAACAAAACAAAAACAAAACGGATTGCCTTTCCCCTCAGTGTCCTGTAGCAGTTTCCTTACAGAATTTCCAGCGTCCACTAACAATTTCCTTATCATTGGCCGGGCATGGTGGCTGATGTCTGTTATCCCAGCACCTTGGGAGGCTGAAGTGGGGAGATCACCTGAGGTTAGGAGTTTGAGACCAGCCTGGCCAATGTGCTGAAACCCCGTCTCTAATAAAAATACAATAATTAGCTGGACATGATGGTGTGTGTCTGTCATCCCAGCTACTAGGGAGGCTGAGGCAAGAGAATTGCTTGAACCCAGGAGGCAGAGGCTACAGTGAGCCAAGATTGCACCACGGCACTCCAGCCTGGGCAATGAAGCGAGATTCCAAACCAAAAAAAAAAAAAGTCCTTATTAATTTTACAGCTTTTGCCCTCCACCTTTTTCTAAAGCCAATGCCACTTGTTTTAGGTTATTTATGGCAACACCCCACTTCCAGTACCAATTTCTATATCAGTTGTTTATTGCTGTCTAAAAAACCTTCCCGAAATGCAGTGGACTTAAATGATAATGATTTAGCTGGGGGTGGTGGCCTGCACCTATAGTCCCAGCTACTAGGCAGGCTGAGATAGGAGGATCCCTTGAGCCCAGGAGTCAGGGGCCAGCCTGGGCATCATAGTGAGACTCCAACTGTTAAAAAAAAAAAAAAAAACCAAGTAAATAAATAAATACCACTGATTTGCTCATAGTTCAGTGGGTCAGCAATTGGGGATGGCCTCGGTTGGGCAGTTCCCCATTTGCTCTCACCTAGGGTCACTCATGTGACTGTAGTCAGGTGTCAGGTAGGCTGGGACTGGCTAAGCCCATGGCCTCACTCACATGCCTGGGACTGGTGTTGGCCATCAACTAGGCCTCTCTTTCCATATACTCTCTCATCCTCAAGGAGGCTAGCCTGGACTTCTTCAGAACAGCAGCATGGCAAGAGGGCAAGAGTGGAACCTGTACAGCATCTTGAGGCCTAGGCTCAGAAATCATATAGTATAATTTTTGCTACATTCTACTGGTCAATGTTAGACATACGTTGGTCCACAGGTAGAGTTAAGGAAATAGACTTCACCTTTCAATGGGAGGAGGGGTGAGGTCATATTAAAAACGGGTTTATGGGCCAGGCACAGTGGCTCACGCTTGTAATCCCAGCACTTTGGGAGGCTGAGGTGGGAGGCAAGGTCAGGAGTTCAAGACCAGTGTGACCAATATGTTGAAACCCCATTTCTGCTAAAAGTTAGTCAGGCGGGCCAGACACAGTGGCTTATGCCTGTAATCCCAGCACTTTGGGAGGCTGAGGCAGGTGGATCACGAGGTCAAGAGATCGTGACCATCCTGGCCAACATGGTGAAACCCCGTCTCTTAAAAAAAAAAAAAAAAAGTTAGTCAGGCATGGTGACACACACCTGTAATCCCAGCTACTTGGGAGGCTGAGACAGGAGTATCACTTGAACCCGGGAGGAGGAGGTTGCAGTGAGCCAAGATTGGGCCACTCCGCTCCAGCCTGGCAACAAAGCAAGCCTCTATGTCAAAACAAACAAACAACAACAAAACGTGCATATGAACAGGAATGAGAAGAATTATCTCAGTCAATTTTCAAACAATCTACTGTAACCATAGTTGTGAACATGATATTCAAAGCCTATCCCCCCACAATTCTGTATGTCACAAAAATATTATTCCTTCTCACATTTTTTCCATTTTTAAAAGTGTGGTAAAATAAACATAACAAAATTCACCATACGTCTTCATAGCTATTAAACTATTAATACCTTATTAGTGTAATTAGTGCACATCATCAGTATAATGCTTAGTATACCACTATCTGAGCTTCTTCCATCCCACCCCCTTATTTAATTACCCATTGGCTGCCAAGGCTAAAAGCATTCGGTCATCCACTTAAAGCCCAAATCCTTCTGTGTCTCTCCTTATTCCGCGCCTTTCTCAGAAGAAAGGTGAGGCTTTGCTGTAGTAAATTCCCCTGTTGACACTCCTATTTTTCCTAAGACTCTAAACACATAAGTCACTGTTTAACTTCCTGGGTATTATACTTTGCCATCTGAAGTCTTAGTCACTTCTAGCATCTTGGGAATAAAGTTGAGAGCAGGTAAGAAATCCCTGACCTCCAGCTGAGCCTTTGGCTTAGTTAAAAAGAAAACCAGTCATTCCCTTACTGCTCATTGTCTTTTCCATTTGAGTTAGAACATGAGTATTTTGCTGTACTCAAGAAGTGCTTCAGCATTTCATGGGTATTCCGATAAAGTTGCTCAGGCGGCCAGGCATGGTAGTTCACTCCTGTGTTTCCAGCACTTTGGGAGGTCTAGGTGGGCTGATCACTTGAGGTTGGGAGTTTGAGACCAGCCTTATGAACATGGAGAAATCCCATCTCTACTAAAAATACAAAATTAACCGGGCATGGTGGCACATGCCAATATTCCCAGCTACTCGGGAGGCTGAAGCAGGAGAATCACTTGAACCTGGGAGGCAGAGGTTGTGGTGAGCTGAGATCGCACCATTGCACTCCAGCCTGGGCAACAAGAGCGAAGCTCCATCTCAAAACAAAAAACAAGGCCGGGTGCGGGGGCTCAAGCCTGTAATCCCAGCACTTTGGGAGGCCGAGGCGGGTGAATCACGAGGTCAAGAGATCGAGACCATCCTGGTCAACATGGTGAAACCCCGTCTCTACTAAAAATACAAAACATTAGCTGGGCATGGCGGTGCGTGCCTGTAATCCCAGCTACTCAGGAGGCTGAGGCAGGAGAATTGCCTGAACCCAGGAGGCGGAGGTTGCGGTGAGCCGAGATCGCGCCATTGCACTCCAGCCTGGGTAACATGAGTGAAACTCCGTCTCAAAAAAAAAAACAAAAAACAAAAACAAAAGACAGAATTTCTCAGTTAAGCAACTTTTCATATAGCTGGTTTACACTGTGAAGCCATTTTCTTAAGCTGTTAAAAATAAATTATTATCATTAAAAATATGTATTTAAAAGTCCTCTTTCATACAGATGAAATAACCTCAAGCTTTGGAAGTGACCAGAAATTAGCTAGGAAATTTGGAACATGGCGAGGGAACAATGAAGACGTTTTCTAATTTGACTATAAATTAAACTATTTTGCAATTTTCCTCCAAAACAAAAACAGAAACAACCCCCAAAATACTTTCCACCTCGAACACCTTCAGTAATGCTATTTTTCTTTGCACCCTGACTGTCCTTGGTCCACATTCCTAGCTACTTTTTATGTTCCAAATGTCTGTTTACTTCCAGAAGAAACAAACAAAAGGAAACACCGAAGGGCACCTCTTTCAACATTGACCTTCAGTGAACATTTTGACTCATTTAGTTTGTCCTCTCCTTATTAAGAACCAACAGGATACTCAAAATCTGTAAAGGGCTGTGGAGGAGGCAACAGGAGTGAGAACCACTTGGGAACAGCTCTGTGTCACTTTCAACAAGCAGTCTCACAACTGTACAAAGCAAAGCAACTTTGTCCTTGGTAGTTGCTGAGTTTGCATCTAACGTTCCCAGGCTGCAGCACTCCTGTTTGTACGATGTGTAAGACGCAACACAGTGAATGAGTAAAGTTGGGCCCAGGAGCCTGAATGCCTGGGTTTGAATCTGGCATCACCATTTATCAGCTGTATAACTTTGGGCAAGTTACCTAACTTCTCCTAGGTCTCAGTTTCTTCATCTGTAAAATGGGAATAAAAGGAGATCCTCTCTTTTTGAGATATAGTGAGGACTAAATGATTGGAAGCATGCTTGCTACTCAGAAATATTATATATGTTTAAGAAATTAAGAATAAGGCTGGGTGTAACGGCTCATATCTATAATTGCAGCACTTCGGAAGGCTGAGGCTGGAGAATTGCTTGAGCCAGGAGTTTGAGACCAGCCTGGGCAACATAGTCAGATCTCATGTCTACAAAAGAGGAAGAAGAAGAAGGAGAAGGAGAAGGAGAAGAAGGAATTAAAAGCAGGCAGGGCATGGCGTCTCAAACCTGTAATCCCAGCACTTTGGGAGGCCAAGGAGGGCAGATCACTTGAGCTCAGGAGTTCAAGACCAGCCTGGCTAACATAGTGAAACACCATCTCTACTAAAAATACAAAAATTAGCTGGACATAGTGGTATGGGCCAGTAATCCCAAATACTTGGGAGGCTGAGGAAAGAGAATCCCTTGAACCTACGAGGCAGAGGTTGCTGTGAGCTGGAATTGCATCACTGCACTCCAGCCTGGGAGACAGAGTGAGACTCTGTCCACCCCCCGCTCCCCCCAAAAAATGAATAAATAACAAACTTCTCTGATGGATCTGTGCATACAGAGAGAACATTTATACATTAAGCTGGTCACGGTGGCTCATGCCTGTAATCCCAGCACTTTGCGAGGCCAAGGCGGGTGGATCACCTGAGGTCAGGAGTTCAAGACCAGCCTGACTAACATGGTGAAACCCTGTCTTAAAAAAAAAATTTAAAAAGTGAGAAGTTTATCTGGCTCCTACAAATGTCACTATGACAATCAGCAAGTGATAGCCATTGATAATATAACAGTAATTAACCCCAAAATTTCTGGAAGTTTTCTGGAGGACCAAAGAAATGACAAGAAAAATCTTGGTCTGGAATATTCCAGAAGATACATTCCGAGGCCGAAAAGGTGACTCGAAGGAAGCCTGAACTTTCCATATCCCAAAACTTCTTTGGTCAAGGGTCCCATTTTTGGCTTTGCCACAGAGTCCCTGGGAAAATCATCTGCCTTATTTTGGGTCCTGGTTTCCTTGTTTAAAAATAGATCTTATGATATAATGTTTTCAGGCAAGAAAAAAAATTGAAAAAACAAAGCAAAACAAAGCAAGTAAAAATGGAGAGGTTACCGTGAAGGTCCTCTTTACATTTGAGATGCTTGGGGAAGGCCTCCAGTGGAACTGGTTTCAGCCAGGTCATCCATCCATTCACTACCAGAAAGGAAACCAAACAGAGCCGAGATAAGAAATTCCCTTTCAACAAATATCTTGTTATTATGCTGATTTTCAGCCACTTAATCAGTCTAAAAGCAAATCCCATTTCAATGGAATTTATAAAAGGATTAGGAAATGGAAAAAAGAGGGATATGTTAGCAAACTCATTCATTCAATTTAAACCCATTTCCCTCCATCCTTTACTTTTTGATTTTTCCGCTTAACCGAAGAGGGTGGAGAGAACAAACAATTCACTGGGTCGCATGCTTGTATTTTAGGTTTCTCTATTCATATCTGGCTGTGTAACTGACCTGCTTTTGAGGGGCTCATTTCTTCGGTTATAACACTGAAGGGGCATAAATAAAGAATCTCTTTAGCTGTGGCCTCCCTTGATGTTTCAAAAACAAGAAAAACCTAAGTTAGGGCAGAATACAAAGATGCTTTAAGACTCAGTCCGGAAAAAGGACACGTGTCACTTGGACTGGCAGTAGTGGCTCTGGGCTTGATAGCTAAGGCTGTTTTCTGCTTTGCTCTCTTGTTTTATTTTTGTAGGTTACTTCTAGTTCCAAATAATTAAACTGTGTCAAATAAAATTCCACTCAATCTTTTTTTTTTTTTTTGAGACGGAGTTTCACTCTGTTGTCCAGGCTGGAGTGCAGTGGTGTGATCTTGGCTCACTATAACCTCTGCCTCCTGGGTTCAAGGGATTCTCCTGCCTCAGCCTCCCGAGTAGCTGGGATTTCAGGTGCCTGCCACCATGCCTGGCTAATTTTTTAAATTTTTAGTAGAGACTGATTTCACCATGTTGGCCAGGCTGGTCTCAAACCCCTGACCTCTGGTGATCCACCTACCCTGGCCTTCCAAAGTGCTGGGATTACAGGCGTGAGCCACAGTGCCTGGTCAGGATTCCACTCAATCTGATTAGCATTTAGAGGAGTTCTTTTGACTTCTTTCCTCCTAGATTGAGTAGATTAAATATATTAAACAGTGTTGTTGTCTATTATCAAATGGCTACCTCCAAATCTCTGCCTTTGGTTGTAGCCCAATTTGTCCCAACTCTGGATCAAGTCCTCCTGTATGACAGTAAGGCATTTTGAAAGGGATGATGTCTAGGTTTTCATCTTCAACTTTTTGTTTTAACCTTGGAGAATTTGAGAAGGTAGGGCGTTAATTAATTTTACAGTAGACAGACATTTGTGTAGCCCCTCATAATGTTGAAGCACCCTCACAGGCACAAAATAAATGCATTCTTGTGACAGCTCTCTGAGGTCTGTCCTATTAGCATCCTTCTTGTTTTATTTTTTACTTTTGAGCCAGGGTGTCACTCTGTCACCCAGGCTGTGGAATGCAAGGGCACCATCATGGCTCACGGTAGCCTTGAACTCCTAGGCTCAAGCGATCCTTCTGCCTCAGCCTCCTGAGTACCTGGGATTACAGGTGTGTGGCACCACACCCGGCTCGTACTTCTTTTTCTGATAACTTATTTGTGTGTGCTTTGTAATTTTCAAACTGCAGTTTTAATTCTCTCAGCAAATTTGCAATTTTAGTGTTATCATCATGATTTAAAAATGAATAAGCTGGGTGTGGTGGCTCGTGCCTGCAATCCCAGCACTTCGGGAAGTCAGGTGGGAGAACTGTTTGAGGCCTAAGCTGGAGACCAGCCTGAGCAACATAGCAAGATCCTGCTTCCCCCACAAGAAAACAGATTGAGCACGGCTCCCACTGAGCCCAGGTGTTGAGGCTGCCGTGAGCCATGATTGTGCCACAAACTCCAGCCTGAGCAACAGAGCAACACCTTGTCTAAAAATAAAAAAGGAATGGAGATTTGATGTTTCAGTGGCTTCCCTGAGTCTTCCTGCTTGCTGAAGTCTGCCCACTGTGGACCCATGCTCATACAGTGGAGAGTACAGATACAGTGGAGAGGACCCACTGCATACAGTGGAATGCCCGGCACCACCAAGAGCCCCAGCTCATAGGATGATCCCAAGTAGCTCTGTCTCCACGTGACGCCAGCTTTACCTGCGATCTGCTTCTAAGCCTCTGGACCTCAGTTCCACTATCATTTTTGTTTTTTGAGATGGAGTTTCCCTCTTGTTGCCCAGGCTGGAATGCAGTGGTGTGATCTTGGCTCACCGCAACCTCTGCCTCCCGGGTTCAAGTGATTCTCCTGCCTCAGCCTCCGGAGTAGCTGGGATTACAGGTGCGTGCCACTGTGCCTGGCTAATTTTGTATTTTTAGTAGAGACAGGGTTTCTTCATGTTGGTCAGGCTGGCCTCGAACTCCCAACCTCAAGTGATCTGCCCGCCTTGGTCTCCCAAAGTGCTGGGATTACAGGCGTGAGCCACTGTGCCTGGCCTCAACTCCACTCTCTACTGTTCATTTCCTCATACCTTGCCAAAGAGCTTACCTTAGAATATTTCAGTAGCTTGCCTGCCCATCTCCCGTCTAAGTTTGTGAACTCAAAGGCAGGGACTGCCTCCCTCTTTGCTTCTGTAATGCCCAGAATAGTGCCTGAAACATATGGGCACTTGGTAAGTGTTTGTCAATGGACAAATCAATAAGTTCACCTCACTAGGCAGATTCCAAAGCTTATAAAATATTTTACAGATACTGCAATTTTTTAAACATTTTGGTATAAATTCGCATTTTGGCTATTCCTGATAAAAAGAATTAAAACCATTCATGTTTCCTTAGACAATGTTGTCCATTCACTCCCATCTAAGTCTCAGAATCTTATCAATGAACAAATATTTGAGTATCTACTATGTTCAAGGCACTGTGCTAGGCTCTCTAGATGAATCAAAGAAACACAAGAGGTGAACACTTCTCTCCAATAATTTACAGCTTTATGGCAGGACTAACTATTCTTTGTCCACTCAAAGGTCTTTCTGAGGAGTTTATAGTACAGAGAATAGTCATGGGGTGAGAAGAACCATGAGAGTGTGAGCATAAGGAAGTTTTGGAGGAAGCCATCAAATTGTCCATTTACAGTCTTCTGTTTCAAGACCCTCAGATGCGGCTGGTTAGGGAGATGAGCATAACCTTTAGAAGTTAATTCTCCAGATAAATAAAAGGGACACTCCAGAAGCTTACATGTTACAAAATGCAGGAGACAGGGAAGTGTGTGGCATAGCAACTCTTTCATCTTCAAGGCGAGAAAAATATGGCATGGTTCAAGACAAACAAGCCATAAATTTCAGGCTTGAGCCCCACCAGAGCTGCCTCCTAAATACGACTCAAATCAAAGCTGTCAGGACTGAGTCACTCGCAAGTCACGCCACTGCAGCCAGTATCGGCCCTCAAGCTCCCAAGGGCTGGTCCTGTCTTTCCTGAATCCAACCTAAACTCTCTGGGCTCCAGCATTAGAAAGTGACAAAGTAGAAGATTTGCAGGGACAGCCAAGAATGCCTTACAATTCGGGGGAAATGGGGTCCTCTTGGAGCCAGAACTGTTAGTTGTAAAACTCTCAGAGCCAGACAGAGGGAAGGGAACAGGTTTCTTTGGGGTTCTGTTGTTTACACTTAAGTGTTTGGACTTAGAAGACTGTGATGGGCCTGTAAAGGCCTTGTCATTAGAGATTACAAAGAGAATTACTTTGGTGTAGCCAGCCAGACACATCTTCTGTTTCTTTTTATTTTCTTTTGAATGTCTTAACTTTTCTATGTGAACAGTGTCAGAAATTGCTTGTATGGCTCTGCAGGCTCTGCCCTTATATGTATTTTAAATAGTCACAGCCCCCATTTACTAAATGCTTGCTTATTACTGCCAAGCACTGTTCTAAATGCAACAACCCTATGAGGTGGGTACTGTTATTATGACATTATGATTGCAATTCCCATTTTACAGATGGGAAAACTGAGACGAAAAGAAATTGAATACAGCTGGTAAGCAGTGAAGTTGACATTTGAACACAGGCTCATGTCTCTAGAATCTGTCGACATAACCTCTCAGTTGCTCTCAGCAGCACAGCTGGGCCGGTTCCTCTACATGACAAAGGGAAAGCCAAACCCTTCAGTAGACAATTCTTTCTGAAGCTATACTTGGAGACTCAGATTCTGAAGGCACGAAGCCAACATACAGTAGTGGGTCAGTTCCTTTTTTCTTTTTTTAAAATTTGAGACAGAGTTTTGCTCTTGTTGCTCAGGTTGGAGTCCAATGGTGCGATCCTGGCTCACTGCAACCTTCGCCTTCTGGGTTTCAGTGATTCTCCTGTTTCAGCCTCCCGAGTAGCTGCGATTACAGGCACATGCTACCATACCTGGCTAATTTTTATATTTTTACTACAGATGAGGTTTCATCATATTGGTCAGGCTGGTCTCAAACTCCTGACTTCAGGTGATCCGCCTGCTTCAGCCTCCCAAGTGCTGTGATTACAGGCATGAGCCACCATGCCTGGCCTTTTTTTTTTTTTTTTTTCAACCTCCGCCCAGGCTTGGGTTCAAGTAATTCTCCTGCCTCAGCCTCCTGAGTAGCTGTGATTACAGGCACGTACCACCACACCCAGCTAATTTTGTATTTTAGTAGAGATGGGGTTTCTCCATGTTGGTCAGGCTGGTCTTGAATTCTTGACCTCAGGTGATCCACCCGCCTCGGCCACCCGAAGTGCTTGGATAACAGGTGTGAGCCACCGTGCCTGGCTAGTGTGCGAGTTCTGATCCTGCCTTTCACCACCCAAGCCATCACAGGGAAGAGGACAGCTTGCTTTCTCAACCTCAGGTCCCCAGCTGCAACTTGCGTGGCACAGTCATGGAAAAATGGCGCCTACCTCCAGAGGGACTTGGGAGAGCACTGGGGTGTTGTGTGGTGGTGGGGAGTGGAGGTGACTGAGGTGTGTCAAACACTCTGGGAAGAGATAAGCCAGTGTTGGGTATAAGCTATGGAATTCTGTCCAGCGTTTAGAGGAGAGGAATTTGATACAGATATACCAGAATGTATTCAGAAAACATGTGGCTAGGTGCAGTGACTCATGCCTGTAATCCTAGCACTTTGAGAGATCAAGGTGGGAGGATCACTTGAGGCCAGGAGTTTGAGACCAGCCTGGGCAATGTAGCAAAATTTTGTCTCTACGAAAAATTTTTTAAAAATTAGCCAGGTATCCTGGCACACGCCCGTAGTCTTAGCTACTTGGGAGTCTGAGGCAGGAAGATTGGTAGAGCATAGGAATTCGAGGCAGCTGTGAGCCATGATCGCTCCAGTGCACTCCAGCCTGGGCTACAAAGTGAGACCCTATCTCTAAATTGAAAAAAAAAAAGAGGGGGGAGCCAGATGTGGTAGCTCATGCCTTTAATCCCAGCACTTTGGGAGGCCAGGGCAGGAGGATGGCTTGAGCCCAGGAGTTCCAGACTAGCTTGGGCAACATGATGAAACCATGTTTCTACAAAAACAAATACAAAAATTAGCCAGGCATGGTGGCGCATGCCTGTAGTCCCGGCTACTCAGAAGACTGAGGTGGGAGGATCGCTTGAGCCCAGGAGGTTGAGGCTACAGCGAACCAAGATCACGCCACTGTGCTCCAGAGTGCAGACCAAGAGCAAGACCCTGTTTCAAAAAAAGAAAAAGTGCAGCAAAGGAAAAAGTATCGGGTACTATGAAATCATTTAAGAAGTTCTGAGCTTACTCTGGAGCCTTTACAGATGTTAAGCTACTAAATAACTGAAAGGCAAGTTAGGGAGCCCAACTATGAACACTTAAGCAGCAGTGGTGTCCCTAACAGGAGTGAGGATACCAGGCAGCAACTGCGCACTGACAGCCAGCCAGGTCAGAGGCTTCTGAGCAGAGAGCTGATGGAGGTGGAGAGGTAAGCGGGTGGAGGGCTGGAGTGAAGCCCCATACAGGAATACAAAGGATCTGTTCTGGGCCCACCAGAGAAAGAGGTCTGTCGGGAGCCCAGCTTTCCATTTCTTCTTTCCCTCCCTCCCTCCCTCCCCTTTCGTCTCTTCCTCCCTTCCTCCCTCCCCTTTCGTCTCTTCCTCCCTTCCTCCCTTATTGACGGGGCCTTCTTGACAGGGGTTTTGCCTAGTCTGGTCTCAGATTCCTGGCCTCAAGTAATCTTCCTCCCTCAAGATCCCAAGTGGCTGGGATTCCAGGCACCTGCCATGCCCATGCCCCTTTCCGATAAACATGGCCATCTCTGCCCAGGCGCAGTGGCTCATGCATGTAATTCCAGCACTTTGGGAGGGCAAGGCGGGTGGATCATGAGGTCAGGAGTTTGAGACCAACCTGGCCAATATGGTGAAACCCCATCTCTACTAAAAATACAAGGATTAGCTGGGGGTGGTAGCGCATGTTTGTAGTCCTGGCTGCTCAGGAGGCTGAGGCAGGAGAATCACTTGAACCTGGAAGGTGGAGGTTGCAGTGAGCCAAGGTTTCGCCACTGCACTCCAGCCTGGGTGACAGAGCAAGATTCTGTCTCAAAACAAAACAAAACAAAACAAAACAGCTGGGTGCGGTGGCTCACTCCTGTAATCCCAGCACTTTGGGAGGCTGAGGTGGGCGGATCACCTGAGGTCAGGAGTTTGAGACCAGCCTGACCAATATGGTGAAACCTCATCTTAAAATAAACAAACAAAACAAACAAACAAAACATGGCCATCTTGTCCCCACCCCCACACATACTGCTAGAGATACTGCTATTTTCAGTGGTTCTCCATTAGCCAAGATATTACGAAGATTTTCTTTTTGTATTTTATACTGCACTGAAATAGAAGTTTGTTCTCATTTTCCACATATAAAATGATCATGCTATATTTTTCAAGCTGCAACCACCCCTCCCCGGAAATTCTGAACCTTCTCCACCCTACCCCACCTACCTCCAGCTGTGAGCCCTGATTTCCCCTGGACCATTGGTTGCAAAATAAGCAGTATGGATGGGTGGGTGGAGGAGATAAGGTCCTCTGGAAGGTAGGTTAGGGCCAGATCACAGAGGGCCTTAAATGTTGCCTCGGTGGCTGGGCGTGGTGGCATGGGCTGTACTTGAAACAGTTTGGGAGTGCAGGGTGAGGATCACTTGAGCCCAGAAGGTTGAGGCTACAATGAGCCATGATCATGCCACTGTACTCCAGCCTGGGTGACAGAGCAAAACCCTGCCTCAGTAAACAAACAAACAAACAAACAAAATGTTGCCATGGTAACCACCCCCACCTGAGGCACACATTCTTCTTAGATGAGGTGGGCAAAAAGGGGCCATTTAGGATTGCTCAGGAGTGAAGTAAGCACACCTCCACGGGACCCTCTTCAGCTTGGTTCTTGTTGGGTAAGGAAGAGGTGGTCTGATATAGGAAAAATTTGCTTTGGTTAACCCTGAGGCTGAAGAGGTGGGTCTTCCATGAGATGTGTCTCTGAGCCCAGTGGCTTTTCTCACCCCCAGGAAACAGGAGAAAAGGATCTTTCCCATACTGCAGGCTCCCTTAGGAGGAGCTGAGACATGGCCTTTAGTTCTAACTTGGTGTCTGCAGGTGGCGATGAGGGTACAGACGTGGGGGCACTTCTCTAAGCCATTTTCATATTACAAATGGCAAAACAAAATTAATGCATTGACCTGAAATAAGGATGTACGAGTTAAAGAAACTCAGGGCTGGGTGCAGTTCACGCCTGTAATCCCAACACTTTCGGAGCCCGAGGCAGGCAGATCACCTGGTGTCAGGAGTTCGAGACCAGCCTGATCAACATGGGGAAACACGGTCTCTACTAAAAACACAAAAATTAGCCTGGTGTGGTGGGGGTGCACACCTGAAATCCCAGCTACTTGGGAAGATGAGGTGGGAGAATCACTTGAATCTGGGGGGTGGAGAGGTGAAGGCTGAACTGAGATCATGCCATGCACTCCAGCCCCTGGGTGACAAGCGAGACTCTGTCTCAAAACAAACAAACAAAAAAAAAAAAAAAGAAAAGAAAAGAAAAGAAACTTCTTTGCTTTGGGCTTGAATTCTGTCTACCCCATATGGTGACATTGGTCATCTATGCTGATTTCAAAGATGCATTACTTAAATTCAGTTTAAACTGGACACAGTGGCTCCCGCCTATAGTTCTAGCTACTTGGGAAGCTGAGGTAGGGGAATTGCCTTGAGGCCAGGAGTTCAAACCAGCCTGGGCAACATAGTAAGACCCCATCTCTAAAAAATTGTTTTTAACTTTAAAAAACAATTTAAAAATGCAGTTTGGGGCCGGGTGCGGTGGTTCATGCCTGTAATCCCAGCACTTTGGGAGGCCGAGGCAGGCGGATCACGAGGTCAAGAGATTGAGACCATCCTGGCCAGCATGGTGAAACCCTGTCTCTATTAAAAAAAAAAAAATGCAGTTTGTTTGGTGGGCAGGATCTTTCAGTACATTAAATCCATGGATTAACAATAATACTGATAATAATAATAAGTAGTCCCCTTTTCTAAAAGATTTGTTGAATAATCAGGAGGAGAACCAAGTTCTGCCAGGCAAGAGGGAATAAGGACATGAGAGACTGGCATAGGCCTAGCAAAGCTGCCTTCTACCCAGGGAAGCGCCACAGTCAAGGTCACGGAGCCTGGGAGAAAAGAAGGCGAGGCAGCGGTGCTGTGTCACTTGTCTCTACTTGTTGCTGAGTGGCAGCCATCAGTTGCCATCAAGCTTTGGAAGACATCCTGAGTCTCTATCAGGCTTTCTATCCAAATTTGGCATTAGTTGGTACCTACCTGTTGATCCACAAGCAGTACTGTGCTTGCAAGGAGCATGAAACCCACCTCCCTATGCCTGCCCCCTACTCCTCTTCAAACTCAGAGAAACCACATTCGGTTTAGCCTTGTGCAGGAGTTAGCCTTTAATCTCATTAAATTTTGATGATAGGAAAGACTTTCTTCATCCACCCAGTTTCCCATCCATCCATTCAACAGATTTTCATTGTGCAAGGTATTGTGAAAGATGTGTGGACTTCCATCTCTGAGCCCAAGGTCAATGAAGTTGAAGTTAGCAATGCCAGGCCAACAGGAGTAGTGGGGATGATGATTGACACTATGACAATTTCTTTTTTTATTTGCTTTTTTTTTTGAGACAGAGTCTCATTCTGTCGCCAGGCGCCAGGCTGGAGTACAGTGGCACAATCTCGGCTCACTGGGTTCAAGCTGTTCTGCCTCAGCCTCCCGAGTAGCTGGGACTACAGGCGCATGCCACCAAGCCCAGCTAATTTTTGTATTTTTAGTAGAGACGGGGTTTCACCATGTTGGCCACGATGGTCTTGATCTCTTGACCTCGTAATTCACCTGCCTCAGCCTCCCAAAGTGCTAGGATTACAGGCACAGTCTTGAGCCACCTCTGCCGGACTCCTTTTTTTTTTTTTTTTTAGACTCAGTTTCGCTCTTGTCCACCAGGCTGGAGTGCAATGGCACGATCTTGGCTCACTGCAACCTCCGCCTCCCAGGTTCAAGCAATCCTCCTTCCTCAGCCTTCCAAGTAGCTGGGATTACAGGCACCTGCCACCAGGCCCTGCTAATTTTTGTATTTTTAGTAGAGATGGGGTTTCACCGTAATGGTCAGGCTGGTCTTGAACTCCTGACCTCAGGTGATCCGTTGGCCTCGGCCTCCCAAACTGCTGGGATTATAGTCGTGAGCCACCTTGCCTGGCTGACACTACGACAATTTCAATGATGAACTGTAATTAGCCATTGTTTGGAGGAGGCTGGTGGTTAGAAGCCTCCTAAGCCTGCTGGCTAGGAGAGGAGCCAGGCAGGGATGGGCAGGCAGCTGTGGTGCCCAAAGGAGACAAAGACTGAGCAGGGCTGTAACCAGGAGAGATTAAAGAAGCAGTATGCCCGGGTGTGGTGGCTCATGCCTGCCATCCTAGCACTTTAGGCCAAGGCAGGAGGATCACTTGAGCCCCAGGAGTTTGAGATCAGCCTGGGCAACGTGATGAAACCCTGTTTCTACCAAAAATGCAAAACTAAGCTGGGCATGGTGGTACACGCCTGTGGTCCTAGCTCCTGGGAAGCTGAAGTGGAAGGATTGCTTGAGTCCAGGAGGCAGAGGTTGCAGTGAGCTGAGATTGCTAGGGTGTACTCCAGCCAGGGTGACAGAGCCAGACCCTGTTTCAAAAAGAAGAAGAAGAAAAAGAAAAAGATGTATGAGCATGATCATGATCAGCCACTCCAAGGGGTGGACCTCCCTACAGCTTCTGCTCACACATTCTGTCCCATCTTCTTTTTAGAAATGGATCAAGCGTGAATCAGGAGCACATGGCATTCTTATGCACTACGCTTTTCTGTGCTGTGGGTGTCTCATCTGGTCGTATTTAGGGGACCAGAGATCCAAGGGCCCTTCAACATTTAGCCTTCATCACCTAAAACCCCCAAGGTCTGGGAAATTGAGCTCCTGACAGGTGCTACCGCCAACCAATGGAGCAGTTGCCTGGGCTGCTGGGAGGGTCGGAGGCGGGCTTCCTGGTGTCAGCTAACCTCAGTGCTTTCTAAGAGGCAGTGAGTGAAAGTCAGTGCGCTTGGCTGAGCACAAGTCCCTGGGATCTCTCAGCCTTAGCCAGCGGGCCAGCCAACAGGAGGCCTATGACATGTGCTGCTTTTGGGTGAGCAGGAAGGAAAACAGGGCCCCACTGAGCACCTCCCAAGCTTGCTCCCACTTTGGCACCTAAAATAGCCAATTTTAGCTGATCAGGTTCATTTCGCAACTCGGTTATGTGATTCTCAAGCATTACCTCTTATCTCGAAACAGAGGTGTGAAAACAGAACGGACTTGGCACAGACTGGCCGCCTGAAGGAGGGTCTTTGTGTGAGGCTCAAGACTTGCAGGGTGGAAAAGAACACACAATGCCGGCCCCTAACCCCCCCTGCTTGAGTTCATTCTACTGAGACCAGACCCTGCCCTACCTGCATTACAAAGTATGTCTGGCCCCTGCAGAGAGAAGAGATAGCACTTGTTCCCCCATGTGGGGGACTTTGGCCTCTGCCTGGGGTGAAGCTGCAGCCCCACGCAAACTACTCAAATAGCTCGTGGATGTTTCCCAAATGTGTAGCGAGGCTTATTGCCCAAATATGCAGGTGGCACCTTGGCCCTGCCCTCTTGGGAGAGAGGAGCAAGATGGCGCCATGCCAGTAGCCTCACAAAGTGGCGTTGTTACCTCTCTTTTAGATGTTCCTGTGTGGCTTCACTGGTGCAGAGGAGGATCTATTTACACCGACAGGCTTGTATTGATCCTTCTGGGGGAGGGGAATGACAATGCTGGCCTCTGTTCGTCTCTGGAGTATGCTGGAAGTGCTTGCCCCACCCCGGAGGGTGTCCTGTGACCCCTCTTGGTTGATGTGATACTGAATTACACCCCTGGAGGGTGAGCTCATTCCTGGGCTCAGAAAACAAGTTTCTGACCAGGATTGGGATAGAGGAAAAACTCCAGGTATTGGGTTCTTTGAGAAGCCCATTGTCTCCATGAAGTAAGTTGAAGGCACTGTTTTTTCAGAGTTGGGTCTCTGGAAAACAGGGAAGTCCACAGTTTCATTTAAAATGTACATGATATGTCTACGGGGATATGATGGAGAAAAATTCTGAAATATACATAACAGTGAACTCTGTGGGGTTTAAATATCAGACATTTTTTCCCCAAATCCTTTAAATCATATCATGGTCTCTTTTTTTGAAAAACTTCAGCTGTCGTTTTGCTGGTGGGTTTTGTTTTCCTCCTTCAGAAACACTGTGGGCATTTCAGGCCCAGTGTCCTGCTAAAGAGGGTATGAACTAGTAAAGGGGAGCAGAGAGGGTCGTCTGTTGGATCAGGAGACAGGGCCCAGGACAGAGAGGGCCTGGGGAGCAAACGTCTGGATTGCCAGGTCAGACTGTGTCTCCTAGGGACCATCCTCACCTCAAGGTGGAGCCCTAGCGTGTGCTCCTCATCACATTCTTTTTTTTTTTTAATAATTTTTTCTTTTAGAGGTGGGGTTTCACCATGTTGGTCAGGCTGATCTTGAATTCCTGACCTCAGGTGATCCACCCACCTTGGCCTCCCAAAGTACTGGGATTACAGGTGTGAGCCACCACGCCCAGCCATTCCCCATTACATTCTTATGACTTTCTTTTCAGCAGACTGAGGGATCTACTATAAGTCTTCCCCGACCTCGCTTCACCAGTACATGATATTAGCAAAATTAGCCTATTCTTTAGTGACCTTCAAGAACCTTTTTTTTCTTAAATAGAGACAGGGCTTTGCTATATTAACCAGGCTGGTCTTGAACTCCTGGGCTCAAGCGATCTGCCCACCTTGGCCTCCCCAAATACTGGGATCACAGGTATGAGACACCACGCCTGGCCATGAAACTCTGTCCCCACATCTCTATCAGCTCTGGCCTCACCTCTGGGTAGAATAAGGCACAGAATCCACACCATCCTTCCGCCTTGAATGCCCTCCAATTTGGCTTCAGGAACCCTTGCTGAGTCCCTGCATGCAGAACCCTGGGACAGCTTAGCCCACTTCCTCTTCTCTAGTCAGCTTCCTTTCAATGCATTCTCCACTCGGTAGGAAATCTGCCTGTCATTCCCCAACTTAAAGGGTTTTAATAGTTTTGTAGAGTTTGGAGGAAAAGCAGAAAGGCATGTGTGTGGCATTCAGAGTCCTTCAAGTTCTGGCACCTCTTCCACCTCGCTCTCTTTATCCTGTGCACACCAAGTTTCTTCCAGCCAGATCTGCCCCGTGTTTCTGGCTGACTTTCCACTCTTTCTGTGCCCCACACAAGTGTCCTCCTGCCCCCAGTCTCTGCCTCTTCTCGCAGACTGCGAACAAGCAGGGTGGCGTCTTACTTGTCTTCCTCTCCCCGGAACTTCACAAAATACAGGTGGCAAAATGCACGGACTCAGAAATTGTTTGCTGAGTCATTTTCAGTTGCAATCTTTCCTAACATGCCTTATGTACCTTTTTAAACAAATTGAACTCAACAAAATGTCATTGTTTTTTCCGGCTCAGTTGTTCTCCTGCAGAGACTGTGCTAGATCACAATTGTGTCAGGATACCGTGCAGTCCTTATGTTCCAGACTTGGGAGTGAAAGGAAGGCATATTTAGAGGGTGATCTTGTATTAACTAACAGCTTTTACAAATGAGTTGGACCAAATGGTTCCACTCTTAGGACCCTATATTATGGAAATGCAATTTTTGAGATCAAAATACTGTAACTAATGGTTAAAAGGTGCAGCCACCTTGATACTGCAGAAAATTAGATAGCTGTTATTAAGGGGGGAGAAGATCTGTATTTCTTTTCTTTCCTTTTTTTTTTTTTTTTTTTAAGAGACAGGGTCTTTCTTTATTGGTGAGGCTGGTGGAGTGCTGCAGTGGTGTGATTCTAGCTCACTATAGCCTCAAAATCCTGGGCTCAGGAGACCCTCCTTCCTGAGCCTCACAAGTAGCTGGGACTACAGCCACGAGCCTCCATGCCCAGCTGATTATGTTATTCTGTAGAGATAGGGTCTCGCTTTGTTGCCCAGACTTGCCTCAAACTTTGGGCTCAAGCCATCCTCCTACCGCGGCCTGCCAAAGTGCTGGGATTGCAGGAGTGAGCTGCCATGCTTGGCCAGTTGTGTTTCTGACATGAAGGACGCCTACAGTATCAAGTGGTGAAGAAAGTGAATTGGAGAAAAATTTGAAAAGTATCATCCTCAAACATTCATGTGCAATTTTTTTTTTGGTATATATAGAGAATGATTTCAAAGGTTATGCATGAAATGGAAGACCATGCTCATTCCTGGGACTGGAATATAGAAAAGAGTGGGAGGAATGGTTGATTTCCTTTTTTTTTTTTTTTTTTTGCAGAATTTCACTCTTGTTGTCCAGGCTAGAGTGCAATGGTGTGATCTTAGCTCACTGCAACCTCTGCCTCACGGGTTCAAGTGATTCTCCTGCCTCAGCCTCCTGAGTAACTGGGATTATAGACATGTGCCACCATGCCTGGCTTATTTTATATTTTTAGTAGAGACGGGGTTTCTCCATGTTGGTCAGACTAGTCTTGAACTCCCGACCTCAGGTGATCCACCTGCCTTGGCTTCCCAAAGTGCTGGAATTACAGGCATGAGCCACTGCGCCTGGTCAGGAATTGTGTGTTTTCCCGTGTGGCAACTCACTGCGCTGGCTTAAACAGCGGCACTGAGATTTGTGGCAGAATTTCCTTTTTTTCTCCAGGCTGGAGTGCAGTGGTGCTTATTCACAGGTGCGATCTCACTACTGATCACCACAGGAGTTTTGACCTGCTCCATTTCCGACCCGGGCCGTTCACCCCTCCTTAGGCAACCTGGTGGTCCGCCACTCCTGGGAGGTCACCATATTGATGCCAAACTTAGTGCGGACACCTGATTGGCATAGTGCACTGCAGCCCAGAACTCCTGGACTCAAGAGATCCTCCAGCCACAGCCTCCCGAGTACAGGCATGCACCACTGCGCCCGGCTATTATTATTATTTGGGGACAGAGTCTCACTCTGTCTCCCAGGCTGAAGTGCACTGGGGAGATCTCGGCTCACTGCAACCTCCACCTCCTGGGTTCAAGCAATTCTTCTGCCTCAGCCTCCCGAGTAGCTGGGACTATAGGTGTGCACCACCACACCTGTCTAATTTTTGTATCTTCAGTAGGGACGGGGTTTCACCATGTTGGTCAGGATGGTCTCGAACTCCTGATCTCATGATCCACTCTCCACGGCCTCCCAAAGTGCTGAGATTACAGGCATGAGCCACTGTGCCGGGCTTGTTACTTTTTTTTCAATTTTTTTTTTTTTTTTTTGAGACTGAGTCTTGCTTTGTCACCCAGGCTGAAGTGCAGTGGCGTAATCTTGACTCACTGCAACCTCTGCCTCCTGGGTTCAAACGATTTTCTTGCCTCAGCCTCCTGAGTAGCTGGGACTACAGGCCCAGGCCACCATACCAGGCTAATTTTTGTAATTTTAGTAGAGATGGGGTTTCACTATATTGGTCAGGCTGGTCTCGAACTCCTGACCTCAGGTGATCCATTCACCTCAGCCTTCCAAAGTTCTGGAATTACAGGTGTGAGCCACCGCGCCTGGCATTTTTTTTTTTTTTTTTTTTTTTAGTAGAGATGAGGTTTCACCATGTTGGTGGGGCTGGTCTCAAATTCCTGACCTCAGGTGGTGATCCACCCACCTCGGCCTTTCAAAGGGCTGGGATTATAGGCGTGAGCCACTGCACCCGGCCAAAACGCTAATATTATTAGCACTGACATGGTTAGTTTTTCTCTCTGCCTTCTGCCTGTTTTCTGTTTGTCAGAGGTCAATGTCCTGCCTTCTACGGAACCTTCTTAGGGCTACTTGCATTTAAATAGGGGATCCTGGAAGACAGGTAAGGTTTTCCAAGAACCCCAGTCATGGCTTGCCAGTGGTGAAGGAGATTCTTTTGGTCAGGGGACGTCCCTGAAATTACCCATGGCGTTGGGCCAGCATGGGTCTGAGTTTCAACAGCTCTCAGTGGAGGTATGGTGAAGCCTGCAGCAGCAGCACTTTGCCCCGATGGTTATGCTGTTGGATAGTCAGCCTGGGTTAGGGTTCAAGTGCAGATGTGCAATGCGGAGGAGGTGGAGGAACAATATAAACGCCAATGACCACCATTTACTCAGTGCTCATTGTGTCGGCACTGGACAAAGTACTTTATAAACATTCTCTTATGTGGCTGATGGTTACATTATCTCTGTATAATCTATACATTTATTTTATTCTTTTTATTTTTTTTCCCCTGACTTGAAAATTAAAGCTTGCAGATGGTAAGTGATGAGGGCAGGATTTGAATCCAGTGAGTAGAGAGTGAGGAAACAGAGTCTAGTTACTGTCGCTACATCCCACGGAAGACTCATATTTGAAGACCCCTCCAACAGCATAACCAGAGCAAAGCGCCGCTGCAGAGTCCACCACGCTTCAACCAAAAGCTGCTCAAACTCAGCCCCACACTGGCCACCCTTCACCATGGGCAACCCATGACTTGGGTTGTTGGGAAACCTTGCCCATCTTCCAGGATTCCCTATTTAAAGAACACAAAGGGACAGTGTCACATGTTGGAAAGAGGACAGACTTCAAAGACTGATGTCTGGTTTAATCCCCATTCTGTGGCTTGGTAATGACCCAGGGCAAATGGTCTCCCTGAGCTTTAATTTGTCATCTATAAAGCAAAGCGGAGCGATCATCCCTATCTCACAGAGCTGTGGTAAAGAGTAAAGGAGTTGGCGTATGGCAGGCAGGAAGCCTTCCTTGGCCCTTAGGACACTAGCAGCTGGTGGTGAGGATGTGGATAGAACTTCGTGCTCTCATAATCCTGAGCACCAGTCACCAGGTACTTGCACATGCGTTATCTCATTTGACCTTCACCATAAGCCATCAAGCTATCTCTCTACTCTCTTTAATTGCCTTGCTTGGGGCAAGAGTTGTTTATATTCAGCCCTGCTTCCTTGCTTCCATTTACACCTCAAACCACTGGAATCTGGCTTGAACCCACCACTTGGCCAAGGTCTAGCCAAGGTCACCTATAGTCTGCCTGCTCCAGGTAAATTGTCTGAACCCAGCAGACACTTTTCAGGACCTAGCTTCTTGGATTTCACATTTGAGCATTCTTCCTTTCACTTCTAGGGTTTTCTCCTTATCTCGCCAGGTACTGCTTCTCTGTCTCTTTCATGGGGTCTCTCCCTCTAGGGCGCATTCCTTGTTCTTCCTATTTTGAAATTTGCCACATTCTCTTCACTCAGCGGCTGGAGTAGTCTTCAGATCTGATGATGACATTTCTCTGCTCTGTGAAACTGCCCTTGCTCTTAGCATCAAGATCACAGTCTTCATTCAACATGGCCCTGAGGCCCCTGCCCTCAGGTGCCTTGCATCTCTACTCTCATTTGAGAAATAAGCTCCTTCTTGGAATTCTAAGTTCCATCACAAGTAACTGGAATAGGTCACTCCCTCTGTCCTTGGTCAGGTTTCCTTTGCCTTGGTTCCTGCTGCCTCCTCTGCCTGGAATGAATAACCACCGGCCCCCTCCAGCCCACCCACCACGATTTGCCTGGCTACCCGCTCACCCTGGCCCAGGTGAGGTGTGTCTCCTGTGTGCCCCAGCAAAAGCTGTGTGCTACCACAATCCCAGTCCTTATCCCATGAGAAGCTGTCTCCTCTACTGCATGGCCTTGGGAACAGGACCAAGACTTGCTCGATTCTGTGTTCTCAAGCCCCTAGAACACAGTGCTGGGTCGCCCAGGACAGATGCACAATACATTTTATTAAGGGGAGACTTCCCTGCTTTCTACAGTCTGTGACTTACAAGTTAAGGCTGATGTAATTTGAATGGTTGACCTTTAATATCAGAGAAATTAACTGGTTCCTCTAGAATATTGAGGAACAGCCACTCCAAAAAGGATATATGCTCTGTTATGTATTATTTGGGAGTGGAGGGTGGCCAGGATGGTGGAGCAGAGAAGAGAATGTCTTTTTTTTGTTTGGTTTAGTTTTTTTTTTTTTTTTTTTTTAATGGAGTCTCACTCTTGTTGCCCAGGCTAGAGTGCAATGGCGTGATCTCGGCTCACTGCAACCTCTGCATCCTGGGTTCAAGAGATTCTCCTGCCTCAGCCTCCTGAATAGCTGGGATTACAGGTGTGTGCTACCATGCCCAGCTAATTTTGTATTTTTAGTAGAGACAGGGTTTCTCTGTGTTGGTCAGGCTGGTCTCAAGGGCCCGACCTCAGGTGATCCGCCCACCTTGGCCTCCCAAAGTTCTGGGATTACAGGCGTGAGCCACCACGCCTGGCCAAGAATTTTAAGATACTCATCTCCCCAGCTTTCCTCTAACTCCTGCGATTTCTCCTCTTGCTAAGATAAAATGAAACATCTGCCTTCTCTCTACTCTCCTTATTATCTATGAGTGCTGGTTGGAAGGATTTATTAGAGAAAGCGGTGAAATGCCCCATGCAATCCCAACATAGGACTCATCTCTAAGTTTGAGATGTGTAAAACCACTTCCCCTTTGTTGCCTGTCCTGAATAGCAGGGAGATTCATTTAAGGAGAACAAGACATTCAGTACTTGGGGACTGAATCACAGGCACCAAGGCCTGCTAACTCCAAGGTGTCCCCCAACTCTGCAGGTCTGCCTCTCCCTGCCCACCTCATATGCCCCAAATTTCCAAATGATACAGCTCATTCCTCCCCAAAAGTCCCCAGTCAACTCCTGCTGTACGGAGGTAGTTACCAACCCAGGCTGAGCTTTAGAATCATCTGGGAGTTTTGCATTTTGTTGTTGTTGTTGTTGTTTGTGACAGAAGCTTGCTCTGTTGCCCAGGCTGGAGTGCAATGGTGCCATTATAGCTCACTGCAACCTCTACTTCCTGGGCTCAAGCAATCCTCCCACCTCAGCCTCCCAAGTAGCTGGCACTACAGGCACATGCCACCATGCCCAGCTAATTTTTTAATTTTTTTGTAGAGATGAGGTCTTGCAATGTTGCCCAGGCTCACGCCTGGGAATACAGACATGAGCCACTGAACCTGGCCCCTGATGGTCGCTCTTTATGGTTATTGGTGATGTACATGCCCTAGTTGACTGTCTGCCTCTGAAGGATGTCTGTAGCATAGACCAAAAGGCCTGCAGCCATGTTCTTAGTAAGTACTAGCTAGATTGAATTCAATGGAAACCTCAGCTGCTTTTGGATTCTCCTGGATTGCCCAGGAGTTGAATCCTTCCTTTTCTCCTCCATGCTGGGCACCTTTTCTCTTTTGCCCTGATAATTCACCCTTCATGAGGTGGGCTGCACTCGCTGCAGGAGACCCAGTTTGGCTCAAATATGAATTACAAGATTGTTTTGGGGGCCTATGAATGTACTTAGAATGGTTCAGGCCAACAAAGATAAGAATACCAAAGCTACGAACTAAACGCTGCTTTGCAAATAGATAGGTGAACGTCATATGTTTTGTTTTACATTTTTTAATTGATACATAATAGATGTACCTATTTTGGGGCATACATGTGATAACTTAATACATTCATAGAATTTGTAAGGATCAAATCAGTGTAATTGGGATATGCATCACCTTGAGTGCTTTTCTTTATGCTAAAACATTTGCTTTATTCCCTTCTAACTATTTCAAAATATACAACAGATGATTGTAAACCTTGCTGACCTATCAAAGACCAGGTATTATTTCCTCAATCAGACTGTATATTTGTGCCAATGAATCAACCTGTCTTCATCACCCATCTCCTCCCCTTCCAGCCTCCAGTAACCACCAGTTTATTCTCTAACTTCACGAGATATGCATTTTTAGCTCCCAAATATAAGTGAGAACATGTGATATTTGTTTTTCCATGCTTGGCTTATTTCACAACACAGTGACCTCCAGTTCCATGCCTATGGCTGCAGATGACAGGATCTCATTTTTTTTTAGTGCTGAATAATATTTCATTTTGTATATTTTCTTTATTCACTCATCCATTGATGGGTACTTCGATTGATTACATATTTCAGCTATCATAAATAGTGCTGCAATAAACATGGGAGTGCAGATATCTTTTCTATATATTGAAACATATAGACTTTACCCTTAAAAATTAAAAGTCTCTACATGTAACATCTGGAACAAAGAACATTAAAAAAAAAATTAAAAGTCTTCTGAGTCTGAACTGCTTTGGCATCTGGAACTTCCTTTTTCAAACCCAAAGCTGCCTCCCAACCGGTTCCTACTGCTTGTCTTTAAATTTTCCATCCTAACAGGCCACTACCCCTTCTGCTATAAACTTGCACATTCTTAAGTCCCTACTCTTTCCTGGCGCTCCTCCCTTACTTAGAATGGGTTTCTTATCACTAAAAGCATCCTACCCACTGTTGAAGGTCAAACTCAAATGTCAGCTCCTGGGTATCCCCAGCCAGAAATGATTCTCTTCTCATCCATGCTTCTAAGATAACTATTTTCTTACCATTTAATTATTCTTCACTCAGTAAACATTTACTGAGCACCAAATATGTGCCAGGTTCACTTATTTATCCTCTCACTCCATAGACTTTTTTTTTTTTAAGATGAAATTTCATTCTTGTTGCCCAGACTGCAGTGCAATGGTGCAGTCTTGGCTCACTGCAACTTATGCCTTCTAGGTTCAAGCGATTCTCCTGTCTCAGCCTCCTGAGTAGCTGGGACTACTGGCACCTACCACCTGGCTAATTTTTGTATTTTTAGTAGAGGCAGGGTTTCACCGTGTTGGCCAGGCTGGTGTCAAACTCCTGACTTCAGGTGATCTGCCTACCTCTGCCTTCCAAAGTGCTGGGATTACAGGCATGAGCCACTGCACCCAGCTGCTCCATATGCTATCATAATTACTTGGTTCTTATGTGAGGGCAGGAGCTGAATCTTGTTCCTTCCTCCATCTCCCCCCAGCCCTTCTTTCTATGAACAGCGCTTTTCATATGGTCGTGTGCAACAAAGCGGTTGACTGAATTGGGTGTTGTTGAACATGGTCTTGGCAGTGTGAACTGCACACACGTTTTTTTCCGGTTATAGGCAATGGTATTTATTTTGACCTATCAAGGTTCTGTGAGGCCTGTCACCTACAGAAGTTTGGGAAATGACTTCAGAACGAAGGGAGCCTCTAGTAAAGACACAGAGTGCCACCCTCCAAATCCTTCCAGCGGCGCCTACGGTGGATGAGAACTACCTTCTCCAGAGTCGGCCTCAGAAGTGAAGATCTGAGTTGTTTGGTCAGCAATCACGATGAGTTTGCCTCTGTCCTGCCTCCACTCTCCACTCACTCATGTGAATTGTCTGTGGCTCTTCCTGCCAAGGTCAGTGCTCTACCTGAACACACATTGGCTGATGTTCCTTTTTTTTTTTTTTTGACAGAGTCCTGCTCTGTTGCCCAGGCTGGAGTGCAGTGGCCCTATCTCGGCTCACTGCAGTCTCTCTCCCTCCTGGGTTCAAGCGATTCTTCTGCTTCAGTCTCCCAAGTAGCAGGGACTAGAGGCACGTGCCCCCACACCACGCCTGGCTAATTTTTGTATTTTTAGTGGGGACGGGGTTTCACCATGTTGGCTAGGCTGGTCTCGAACTCCTGACCTCAGGTGATCCACCCTCTTCGGCCTCCAAAAGTGCTGGGATTACAGGCATGAGCCACTGTGCCTGGCCATATTGGCTAATGTTCTGATCTGAGTTGCTGGCGTGTTCCCCCCTGGGCTTGTATGCATGTATAGAGCATGGGTGCAGCCCTCCACAAGCCTGGGATGGCTGAAATCCCCCCCCCAGACCCTCTTGCCAGACATCTCCCTTGTATTTCCTCTGCTTGTCTTTCACTTGACCTTTTGCTGGCCATCAAAGGGTTTTCTGGCAAGGTGTTTGCTTTCTCAGTAACCAACTGAGAGCTGCTATTTGGTTTCTTGAGAACTGGATTAGGATTTTTCTAATGTTTAGAAAGGATTCCCAAGCCCACTTTTCTGAAAGACTAAACATTTGAAATCCCCCGCTAACGCTGATTTCAAATTCAGAACACAACTTCCCAAGCTCTACACCTTTCACAAGGTCTGTCTCAAGTTTACAATAGCAAGTTTCATCTGTCTTTCTCCTTTGCAATTTGGATAGCACTTTCAGCCCTATCAAGGACTTGTCAAGGTGAAGAGAATGAAAGACTAAGCCAGAGGCACAGTGTGAAATTAACGAAAGCTGGGAGAAATGAAATGTTGCTGAGGGGAAGCTGGCTTTGTGCAAATGTAATTTCTGTGGGAAGCGGTTTTTACAAAGTCAAGATGAATTGGTGTGTTAGTACAGAGATTTTTTTTCCTTCTACAAATGATCAAGGAAAATGGATTTTTAAAATGTAAACATTCTCTTGTAGTATTTACAGCTTCTCTAATATAGGAGGACAAAGGTCTCAGAGCTTAAAGTAAAAAATGCAGGAACAGGGAGATAACAGCTCTTTTACAGTTTGATTGTAATCTAAATATAACAAGAAAATCACTCTATACATAAGACATCATGATGAATAAATATCTGGGTGAGGAGACTATTGAGTCTTTTTCCTTACTTTTTCTTTCCTAAGGAGTTTTCTTTCTTTGAGAAAGGCCCTTGGTGATGAAGATAAACAGTGGTTGAATGAAAAGCCATTGTTGGGCTTTGCTGATAGAGGGTTTTGGGGAAATGATTTGACAGGTCAGAGAAACTAATAGGTGAAATGTGAAACCTCAGAGATCACCCAGTTCAATACTTCATGTTACACATAAGGGTACTGAATCCAGGCAGGTATGATTTAAGAAGGCACAAAGCCTTGTCTGATGACATTTCAGGACTCACCTCTGTCCTGTGTGACACACAGGAAATACACTTACTTTTCTACCAAACTGGTGTCCTAATTAAAACCTCCTGTGGGCCAGGTGTGGTGGTTTACACCTGTAATCTCAGCGCTTTGGGAGGCCGAGGCTGGCAGATCATCTGAGGTCAGGAGTTTGAGACTAGCCTGGCCAACATGGTGAAACCCTATCTCTACTAAAAATATAAAAATTAGCCAGATGTGATAGCAGGTGCCTGTAGACCTTCAATCTCAGGAGACTGAGGCAGGAGAATCACTTGAACCTGGGAATCAGAGATTGCAGTGAGCCGACATGGCATCATTGCACTCCAGCCTGGGTGACAGAGCAAGACTCTATCTCAGAAAAAGCCTCCTAAGGGAAGAAATCCTTGAATTACTTCCATAATGACGTCTATTCTCTTTGGTAGCAAAGTCACTTGCCAATAGAAAATCTGTCATTCGGGGAAGGTCATTATTACCCTGGGCATCTGGTTTCATGTTTAGTGAATTTTGGCTATGCTGGTTCTCACTTTTGTTGATCCTTGAGAGGTTTCTGTACCTTTAGGTTTTGCTCCCAAACCCTACTCCTTTGTCTTAGTCAGTTTCAGCTGATTTAACAGAGTTATCCTATACAGTGGGTGGCTTATAAACTACAGAAATTTATTTATTTTTCTTTTTTCTTTTTTGAGACAGAGTCCTGCTCTGTCGCCAGGCAGGAGTGCAGTAGCGTGATCTCAACTCTCTGCAACCTCCTCCTCCCGAGTTCAAGCAATTCTCCTGCCTCAGCCTCCCGAGTAGCTGGGACTACAGGCACATGTCACCACGTCCAGATAAGTTTTGTATTTTTAGTAGAGACGGGGTTTCATCATGCTGGCCAGGATGGTCTCGATCTCTTGACCTCGTGATCTGCCCACCTCGGCCTCCCAAAGTGCTGGGATTACAGGCATAAGCCACTGCGCCCGGCCCAGAAATTTATTTCTTACAGTTCTGGCCACCGGAAAATCAGAGATCATGGTGCCAGCAGACTCAGCGTCTGGGAAGGACCTGCTTCCTGGCTCACATCTGGCCTTCTCATTGGATCCTCACATGGTAGGAAACACTCTCTGGGCCCCTTTTCCTCTTTTCTTTTTTCTTGAGACACAGTCTCGCTCTGTTGCCCAGGCTGGAGTACAAGGGCTCAATCTCTGCTCATTGCAACCTCTACCTCCTGTGTTCAGGGGATTCTCCTCCCTCAGCCTCCCGAGTAGCGGGGATTACAGGTGCATGCTGCCATACCTGGCTAATTTTTTTTTTGTATTTTAGTAGAGACAGGGGTTTCACCTTGTTGCCCAGGCTGGTTTCGAACTCCTGAGCTCAGGCAATCCACCTGCCTCGGCCTCCCAAAGTGCTGGGATTATAGGCGTGAGCAACTGTACCTGCCCACTGGGCCCCTTTTCTAAGGGCACTGATCCCATTCATGAAAGCTCTACCCTGGTAACCTAATCACCACCCAAGGCCCTGCTTCCTAATACCACCACACTGGGGATTAGGATTTCAACATACAAACTCTGGGAAGACACAAACATTCAGTTCACTGCATCGCCCCAAGGTCTCACTGCCTCCATAGGAAAGCACTTGGTAAGTGTTGTGTAGGGCAGTGGTGCGGAATGGTGGGTTTTCTCTATGCTCAAAGCACAGGTCTATAGGCTTGGGCTCCATTCCACAGTCTGACTTCTCCTCCCTGCTCCGTTTGGCTCTGTGGCTGCTGACAAGCTCTGTCCACTGGCGCCAGCGCCGGTTTCAGAGGTTGTTAACACTGTTGGGGTGTCCTCTATAAGAAGGGTGAGCCACCTCAGGCCCAGGAGGCCCAGTGATCAATCAGGCACGTTCTCCTTCCAGGGAAGGGACGCCCAGCCATGCTCCCTATTCCTTATTCCTTGCACGGACTGAATGTAGCAATTCTTTCCTAACTGCTCACCTGTCCGACCCCCAACCCACAGAGATCTTGAGGGCAGTGATCGAGTCTTATTTATTTATTTGTTAATTTTGTTGTTATTGTTGGTTTTGGGTTTTTTGTTTGTTTGTTTTTGAGACAGAGTCTCACTCTTTCACCCAGGCTGGAGTGCAACGGCGTGATTTTAGCTCACTGTAACCTCCGCCTCCCAGGTTCAAGCGATTCTCCTGCATCAGCCTCCTGAGTAACTGGGATTACAGGCATGCACCACCATGCCAGGCTAATTTTTGCATTTTTAGTAGAGATGGGGTTTCACCATGTTGGCCAGCCTGGTCTTGAACTCCTGACCTCAAGTTATCTGCCCGCCTTGGCCTCCCAGAGTTCTGGGATTACAGGTGTGAGCCATTGTGCCTGGCCTGTGTCTTATTTATTTCTGCATCCCGGTATTTAACCTAGGGTGAGTGTTTAAGAGATGTTTCTTGCATGAAGTGATGCTAGTGGCCATTTGCATCTGTGAAAAAAACAAAACAAAACAAAACACTTGCCTTTCTTTTTTTATTTTGAGCCGAGGTTTTACTCTTATTGCCTAGGCTGGAGTGCAGTGGCGTGATCTTGGCTCACTGCAACCTCCGCCTCACAGGTTCAAGCGATTCTCCTGCATCAGCCTCCCGACTAACTGGGATTTCAGGCGCCCATCACCAAGCCTGGCTACATTTTTGTATTTTTAGCAGAAACAGGGTTTACCATGCTGGCCTGGATGGTCTTGAACTCCTGACCTCAGGTGATCCACCCGCCTTGGCCTCCCAAAGTATTGAGATTACAGGCATGAGCCACTGCACCTGGTCAACACTTGCCTTTCACGCGAACCATTTATTAATGAAGTAGTCACTGAGCCCATCCTATGGATGGATGCCGGAGTTGTACTGGACATGCAGTCCCTCCTCTCAAGGAACTTCCAGTTAACAAATGTGACAAATAGAATCAGATAACTTAATCAAAGTGTGTTGACCAGTGGTGGCCTCATGATGGGGACTAGACCCTCATCTTCATCAGGCACATTGGGAGAAACCCAACAGCATCAAAGTCACGTTGGATGTTGTCGTGGCCATTGATAATGTATGGTTAGCATTAGGTCCCGTGCAGGTGAAAAACAATGGTTGGCCTAGCCATTTAGTGCCTAATTGAGTTACATCCTTTGTGTATCTCAAAGCATTTTCCATACAGGGGAGAAAGAGACTCCAAGCATTCAAGTCAAAGAGCTTGCCATCTCAAACACTTTTCCATGGTCTCCCCTTGGTGATGAAGACAACTTCTTGTCTCCTGAGTCCTTCTCTGTTAACAATCTTCAAGAAATTGTCTAAACAAGTTGCCGGGGACATGGGTGTGATGACCGGGGGGCATGTGAGTTTATGTCCTCCCAAACAGACTACCCTTGACAAGAGATGCATTGTGTGACACCAGCAGCGAAACTTGTAAAACGTGTTCAAAGCTCAAAATGTATCATATTTTACCTGAGAAAATAAGCGATCGTATGAAACGTGCTGGAGAATGCGCCCTACTGCCTCTGAAAAATAGAGTGGAGAGCAAATTTTGTCCATGCCTTGCCAGCTTTCAGGAGGGAGACGCAGGCAGGGGGCTCTTTCTTTGCTCAGCACCTCACGCCAGGCCTTGCCTGTGACAGCCCAAAACACGGCTGTGAATAGCAGTTCTATCACAAGGGTTCTCAAATACGAAAGTCGAGTTGGAACAAAGAGCAGGCACCAGCCAGACTTCCTCTGTTAAAGATTATCCAACGCGTCACCTGGGTGCCAACATTCCCATAAATCCCAGCAGCTATAAGCAGCTCTGTCTCACCTAGTGTAACTGGACGGCTTTGAAACCCTGCCGGAGACCTCGTGGCATTCCGTGAAACGACCTCATCACAGGGAAATGAACTTTATCTTGAAGCCTGTAAGTGTGTTTGCTTGAAAGATGATTTACCACACTCAGCAATGACCAAATTTCCTAAATTAAACCTGATCCTCTTGTTATAACTCCGAATCTCACAATCTCATCGAGAGGAATAGATCAGCTAGGGAGGTGTAAATCTCTCTGGGATGGCCTTTCAGTGAATCTGAAGGCTGATTCCCAGTTGGGCAGAAGAAAAGATAGGAAGGTTTCTCACCGCAGACAAGCAGAAAGCAGTGCCTGTCAGAGTGACAGATTGAGGGAAGCTCCCTCCCAAACTCTGCCCTATCTTCCTCCCTCTAGGTCCTAACTTTTTGTCTCTTTTTCTTTTGGAAAGTGAGGCTTTCAAGGGTTCATGATTTGTGATAGAGAACATTAGCACCCCTTTCTCCCTTTTGCTTATGTTTTGTTTTGTTTTGCTTTTTTTGAGACAGAGTCTTGCTCTGTCACCCAAGCTAGAGTGCAGTGGTGTGATCTCCATCTCAGCTCACTGCAACCTCCGCCTTCCAGATTCAAGCGATTCTCCTGCCTCAGCCTCCGGAGTAGCTGGGACTACAAGTGCCCACCACCACACCCAGCTAATTTTTGTATTTTTAGTAGAGACGGGGTTTCACCATGTGGCCCGGGCTGGTCCTGAACTCCTGACCTCGTGATCCATTCGCCTCGGCCTCCCAAAGTGCTGGAATTACAGGCATAAGCCACTGTGCCTGACCCCCTTTCTCCCTCTTCTAGGCCAGTAGGAGAAGCCCATCACTGTGGGCAGCAACTGCACTGACCTCTTAGAGCAGCCAGAGCCTTCCCCAGCCCGGTCTTCCTTACTCTCTTTGCCCAGTCCCCAGTGGCTTTCAACCATGCAGCCTGATTCTGAGAAGAGAATGGCCCACATCCCTTGCTGAAATTTCTTCCCTTTGCTCTAATTGCTCCAAGGCACTTAACAATCCTGTTAAAGGATAGGGACTAATCCATGGAAACCATTTGGGAACACATAGAAGACAACAGAATTCAAAAGCAGGCCGGAGGCAGGGTGCGGACATATTCTGAAAGATTGTACAGAAGGTGATCTTCGAGACCCCAGCAGTGAGTATGGCTTGAACAGGCAAATATAAGTTGTTTTAGATGAAGCACACGTCATGCCATAGCTAGATGACAGGTACACACCAGTTTTCTAGGCCGTGATCCTTTGTGCTGTTGTGTTGAAACTTGTGCCAGAGCTGGTTGTTTAAAAGTAAGAGTCGGACACGGTGGCTCACTTGTATAATTCTAGCACTTTGGGAGGCTGAGGCGGGCAGATCTCTTGAGGCCAGGAGTTTGAAACCAGCCTAGCCAACATAGCGGAACCCCATCTCTACTAACAATACAAAAAATTAGCCAGACATGGTGGTGCACACCTGTAATCCCAGCTACTCAGGAGGCTGAGGCAGGAGACTTGCTTGAACCCAGGAGGTGGAGGTTGCAGTGAGCCAAGATTGCACTACTGCACTCTAGCCTGGGTGACAGAGGGAAACTCTGTCCCCCCCCCAAAAAATATTTATATAATAAAACAAAAGTAGAATCAGGCCAGGTGTGGTGGCTCATGCCTGTAATTCCAACACTTTGGGAGGCCAAGGTGGGAGGATTGCTTGAGGCTGGGAGTTTGAGACCAGCCTGAGCAACATAGAGAGACCCCATCTCTACAAAATCAGCTGGGCATGGTGGTGCACACCTCTGTCTCAGCTACTCAGGTGGCTGAGGCAGGAAGATCACTTGAGCCCAGGAGTTTGAGGTTGCAGTGAGCTATGATTACACCACTGCACTCCAGCCTGGGCAACATAGTGAATGCCATCTCTACCAAAAAATTCTTTTTTTTTTTTTTTTTTCTTTTTGAGACAGAGTTTCGCTCTGTTGCCCAGGCTGGAGTGCAGTGGCACGATCTCGGCTCACTGCAACCTCCGCCTCCCGGGTTCAAGCAAATTCTCTACCTCAGCCTCCCAAGTAGCTGGGATTACAGGCATGCACCACAATGCCCAGCTAAATTTTGCATTTTTTAGTAGAGATGGGGTTTCACCATGTTGGCCAGGCTGGTCTTGAACTCCTGACCTCGTGATCTACCTGCCTTGTCCTCCCAAAGTGCTGAGATTACAGGTGTAAGCCACTGCACCTGTGGCAAAAATTCTTTTAAAAAAGAAATTAGCTGGGTGTGGTGGCATGCACCTGTAGTCCTGGCTACTTGGAAAGCTGAGGTGGGAGGATTGCTTGAGCCCAAGAGTTCAAGGCTGATTGCATCACTGCACTCCAGCCTGGGTGACAGAGCTGGACCCTGCCTCAAAAAATAAAAAAGTGAAGAAGAAAAGTAGAATCAAAGCCCTGTGATTCTTGAATTGGGCAGCAGGTTTCAGGGAGAAGCTGGATCTGAGGACCACAGAGGTGTCTTCCAGCTCTAGAATTCTTGGTACCTTCAACATGCATAGTCGTGAGTGTGAGTGGACACTGAGCGCCCTATGGACATTGTGCTGACCTGAGATCACTTACTTTCTTAGCCGATGAGACTGCTTGTTACAGAGGACAGCAAGGATTTCAGTCAGACACAGCTGGGAGGAAATTCTAACTCTACTCTTACAAGCTTACAAGCTTGTGCTATTTTGGATATGTGACGAACTTAAACACTTTGCAAAATCGGAATAATGATGCCCTCTTTCCAGAGCTAATTTATGGGAAAATTAAGATAACATATAAAATTTCAGGGGCTCCATAAATGCTGGTTTCTTTTTTTCTTCCCGTCTTACTCCTCTGGAGGAATTTTTTTCCACCTGTAAACTTTTATTTCGCCTAGCTGGGACTTCCTTTCTCACTTCCCCCACCTACCCCAAGTTGTCCCTGGTCTCCGTCTGAAGGACCCAAGTGTGTGTACGGAAAGATTAAGCTGTCCTTTCTATAAAGGAGAAACGTATTAAAAATGGGGCACATCAAAAGTAAATGTAGGTGACAAATGTTTATATTTGGAAAGTGTTTCTGCTTTGATCCTGGTTTCTATTTTTTTGAGAGTTTGACGAACGTGCCCTCTGGGCCTTGGTGTCAAACATCTTCAGCCAGCAGAGCACTTTACTTGACGGGAAACTCATTTGATCCTGCACTGGTTGCTCCCCACAGTCCGGGAGATTCAAAGTCACAGAATAGAACTCTCCTTGTCTTCCTGCCACTCTGCTCAGAGCCAGTGTGACTGGGCCAGGGATGGGCCATGCCTGCTTTGTGCTGCTCTTGGGACTGCAAAGCCAGAGACCAATGGAGGCCTTCCCTGGCTCTGCTCTCTGGAGGATACTTGGCCATCATGAGTGGCGATGTCATCCCCTGCCTCCCTGCCTCCTCCATGAGCTTGCATTGAGCTTTTCCTGAACAACCTCTGACCCAGCCACTTTGGAAGATGCCAAAAGTGATGTCCCCAAGGGGAACTTCAGCATTGAATGCTAAGGAAAGTCTCCACACAGTCAGCTACTGAACTGATTTTTCCGGGGTTTCTTGCCACATCTTGCCCAATCCTTGCAGGCAGGTTATAAAAAGCCTCCATGTTGACCAGGCGCAGTGGCTCAATGCTGTAACCCCAGCACTTCAGGAGGCCGAGGTGGGTGGATCACCTGAAGTTGGGAGTTCAAGACCAGCTTGACCAACATGGAGAAACCCCGTCTCTACTAAGAATACAAAATTAGTCGGGTGTGTGGTGCATGCCTGTGATCCCAGCTACTCGGGAGGCTGAGGCAGGAGAATCGCTTGAACCCAGGAGGCAGAGGTTCCTGTGAGCTGAGATCGCATCATTGCACTCCAGTCTGGGCCACAAGAGTGAAACTCGTCTCAAAAAGAAAAAAAAAAAAAAGAGGCCCCATGTGTTCGATGGCTTAGGGTGACAGGGGTGTGCCACAGCCTTGTGCTGTTTTCAGCACGCCAGTCAGAAGGACGTGTGGCCAGCTGCACCGCTGATTTTCACTGGGAGGTCTCCTTGTTCACTAAGTGGTTTCTTCAGTCCAGACCGATTTCTTCCTACTTTTGGACCTTTGAACTGAAAATAGGAAAGAAGGCTATTGGGATGGCATCCACTGTTTCTGCCAGGGTCACTGTCCAACCAGGTAAAACAGGACCTGCTCTGAGTATTTCCAACAGAGTGATTTCCATGCCAGGAACTGGTTATGTGGGTGAAGGAACGGCTGAGAAGCCACATCGGACAGTGAGACAACAAAGAGGTTGGCTACCGTAGGAAGGCTGGAGGGACAGAGGAGGAGGTCGTATTAGTTGGGTGTAGGGGTCATCTAGCAGAGGCTGGGACCACCGTGGGTCTATCTTGCAGGAGCCTGAGCCCTGGACAAGATGCATCCCCTACAGTGCAGAAGGAGCCAGGAGAAAGGTTCCTCCTTCCCCTCCTCCCCATCTCTCACCATTGGGCATCGCTAAATCTGGGCAGAAGCCATTGGTACAAGTCCTGGGAAACAGCCTGCAGGGGCAGCCACTCACTCACCAAACAGTAGGGAACAGTGGTCCCCCTGCTGCTTAGAAGCCTGCTCTGGGACTTCTTCCTTCTCTGAAAACCAGAAAGCAGCAGGAGGAGGGGAGAAGGCCGGGATCCTGCAAAGAGAATGGCATCAGTGGCCTGTGCGCAGCACGGTCAGAGCTAACCTCCTGTGTGGGGGTGCTTGGCAAGCCCCGCAGTTCTCACAGCACCACTCATCCCTAAATAACTTTGGGGCTTTCTCAACAATAGCTGTGGCCTACTGCTCTTTTCCCTGAACTGCTGGCATAGGCAGGTGTCATTTCCAAGAATGGTCTGGGCTGGGATTAGCAGGCTATGAATTCCCCCGGGGTCACGGAGAAATGTGCCTCTGACATGCCTCGATAACTAAGAGGCACCCGTGTTTGGCTCCGTATGGTACATGCTAGGTTGTGGTGACGCTTTCTCTGGGTATGAGAACATGGTTGATTCTGGAAATCTCCAGCTTAGTCCACAACTCTTACGTGATTGCTCTTATGCGGCTTTACAGACACTGCCTTCTTATCTTGATGTGTCTTGTGAGAATATATTTTTTTGAGAATTGGGGGTTGCTGAGCAACCCTCTGGAAATGCGGGCCTGTAGATTTTATGCTTCTGGGTCACCCTGGGAAAGATGTGCTGCTGCCCTGGGCCTTGGCTCCCTCTGACAGATGACAGTTCAGGCTTTCATTTCTTCACTTGAAAAACTGGTTGTGGCCGGGCGCAGTGGCTCACGAGGTCAAGAGATCGAGACCATCCTGGTCAACATGGTGAAACCCCGTCTCTACTAAAAATACAAAAAATTATCTGGGCATGGTGGTGCCTGCCTGTAATCCCAGCTCAGGAGGCTGAGGCAGGAGAATTGCCTGAACCCAGGAGGCAGAGGTTGCGGTGAGCTGAGATCGCGCCATTGCACTCCAGCCTGGGTAACAAGAGCGAAACTCCATCTCAACAAAAAAAAAAAAAAAGAAAGAAAAATGGGTTGTGGAAATATGAGCCAAGAGATTTCAAAGTATTTTGTAAATTGCTCAGGCATTTTACTATTATTACTCTTTGAGATGGAGTCTCACTATGTTGCCCAGGCTGGTCTTGAATTCCTGGGTTCAAGCAATCCTCCCACCTCAGCCTTTCAAAGTACTGGTAAATGCCAATGAATAGATGAATGAATGAATACATATACAAAATATCTGCCCTCAAGGGGATAGTCTAGTGGGAGCAGCAGATAGACAGATAATAGAATAAATATGGTAGATTTTTTAAAAAAAATTTTAAATTTTTTATATTTATTTTATTTATTTATTTATTTATTTATTTTTAAAAATGGGGTTTCACCACGATGGCCAAGCTGGTCTTGAACTCCTGACCTCAAGTGATTCACCCACCTCGGCCTCCCAAAGTGCTAGGATTACAGGCGTGAGCCAACACACCCAACCCAAATTTTTTTATTTTTTAATTTTTAGAGACGGGGTCTCACTATGTTGCCCAGGCTGGAGTGCAGTGGCTATTCACAGGCGTGATCCCATTACTGATCAGTATGGGAGTTATTCTTTTCCGTTTTTTTTTTTTTAATAGAGACGAGATTTCACCATGTTTACCAGGCTGGTCTCGAACTCCTGACCTTAGGTGATCCACCCACCTCAGCATACCAAAGTGCTGGGATTACAGGCGTGAGCCACCACACCTAGCTGCACTCGAGTTTTGACCTGCTCCGTTTCCGACCTGGGCCAGTTCACCCCTCCTTAGGCAACCTGGTGGTCCCCCGCTCCCGGGAGGTCACTATATTGATGCTGAACTTAATGCGGACACCCGATGGGCATAGCGCACTACAGCCCAGAATTCCTGGGCTCAAGCGATCCTCCCACCTCAGCCTCCTGAGTAACTGGGACTACAGGCATGTGCCACAGCACCCGGCAGATTTAATTTCCCTAGTTGAGATGATTAAAGAGCTATTGTTGTTTTAGGTGGTGATAAGTAAAGAGTCCCACGACAATGTGAAAAGCATTTTCAGTGGGTTTCTTTTGCAACTTTAAGCGAGGTTTTATGGTGTTTTCTTAAAATCAAATACTTCTCTAAAGCAAATAGCTTGACATTTCATATCACGTGATAGGTTGGGGCTATAAAAAGAACTGAAGGGTGATTCCACATCAATTGTTGTAAACTCAGTTTGCATGCAAAGGTGTGTGGGTTCATAACAGATCAGAAAAGTGATCTGTCAGGCTGTAGTTCCCACATTTTCCCCATCTAAAATTCTTTCTTTTTTTTTTTTTCGAGATGGAGTCTCACTCTGTTGCCCAGGCTGGTGTGCAGTGGCATGATCTTGGCTTACTGCAACCTTTGCCTCCCAGCTTCAAGTGATTCTCCTCCCTCAACCTCCTGAGTAGCTGGGATTACAGGCATGCACTACCATGCCCAGCTAATTTTTGTACTTTTAGTAGAGACAGGGTTTCACCATGTTGCCCAGGCTGGTCTCAAACTCCTGGCCTCAGGCAATCCGCCTGCCTCCGCTTCCCAAACTGTTGGGATTACAGGCGTAAGCCACCATGCCTGACCCTCATTTAAAATTGATAATGATTGGCTGGGCGCAGTGGCTCACTCCTGTAATCCTAGCACTTTGGGGGGCTGAGGTGGGTGGATCACCTGAGGTCAGGAGTTCAAGACCAGCCTGGCCATCATGGTGAAACCCCATCTTTAAAAAAAAAAAATTGATAATGATTATTTTTAAATTTTTCTAATCATTGGTCAATGATAAGCACACCTCTAGAAACATTTCAGAGGATTTGAAGCATGGGCCATTGCTAAAACCATTTAAAACTAGGACAAGGCCGGGAGTGGTGGCTCACGCCTGTAATCTCAGAACTTTGGGAGGCCGAGGCAGGCGGATCACCTGAGGTCAGCAGTTCAAGACCAGCCTGGCCAACATGGTGAAGCCCTGTCTTTAAAAAAAGAGAGAGGGAGAGAGAGAGAAAACTAGGACCATTAGTTCTGAAGCAGAACTTCTGTTTTCATAGCTGGGGTCATTTGAGATATTCACCTCGGTCCTTCTCTGTTGCTGTCTCTGTGCATTCTTCTAACCTGATTGAAGCCCACTTAATGGGACAGCAAATTCATCTAAGTCTCCAGGTCTCATCCCATCTCCTCGTGCCGAGCTAGGTCCCTGACACATGCTAAGTCCACATGACATGGTGATTGAATGAGCGCATTAAGTATTCTCATTCATTATTGCAAGCAGCTTTGCAAGTACTCTTCTATTTATCTTGTAATGGCCTTGAATTGTGCGTAAGAGACAGCAAGTAGGTTTCTGCATGAAGAAACAGAGACCTTACTAAGCTAAATGGATTGCCCAATATGACATAGCAAAGGGAGAGGGAGCCAGGCTGTGGGCTCAGTCTCCTCACCTTGACTGCAGCCATTGTCTTTTGTTAAATAACCAAAGTAGCAAATGTTGGCTATAAACTCTCCTAACATATTTGGTTAATTATGAAACTTGCCAACTAAGAGTAGCATCAAAACTATTGGACACTTTACTGTTAACCTCTCTTGAGAACTCATTTTTGGAAACAAGATGTTAAAACCCTCAATGGCTAGAGAGAAGAAGAACCAGCTGACATGCAATCTGTGCCTAGGTATTAAAGCTTCTCTAGTACCTGCCCGCTCTCCACTTTTTTTTTTTGATGAACAACACATAAATACCAGTAGCAGTATGTCTAGGATTGTAAGTCAATTGTCTATAATATAAGAAGCAATAAAAAAAAAAAAAAAAACCCGGCACTTTGGAGGCCAAGGCGGGTGGATCACCTGATGTTGGGAGATCAAGGCCAGCGTGACCAACACGGTGAAACCCCATCTTAAAAAAAAAAAACAAAAAACCCGGAAGATAGTTCGAGAAAATAAAAGTGTTAAATTCATAAGGAAAGAGGTCAGTGGTAGGTCTCTACAGAAGGGAACTAATATATCCTTCTTATAAGGAAAAGCAAAAGGAGAATCAGGTTGTGGCTCTGCCCTGGAGGGCAGCTGAAAGGCCAGAGTTTAAAAAAAGCAAGTGAGCAGAATGAACCAGTCAGCTGTCCTAGAAAAGTGTGCTGGCGGCAAGAGAGAGAGAAAAGAAAAGAATAAAAATCTACTGTCTCTATACTTTTTTTTTTTTTTTGAGTTGCAGTCTCGCTGTGTCACCCAGGCTGGAGTGCAGTGGCACGATCTCAGTTCACTGCAACCTCCACCTCCTGGGTTCAAGCGATTCTCCTGCCTCAGCCTCCTAAGTAGCTGGGATTACTGGTACGCACCACCAGACCCGGCTAATTTTTGTATTTTTAGTAGAGATGGGGTTTCACCATGTTGGTCAGGTTGGTCTTAAAAAAATTTTTTTAAAGGCTGGGCATAGTGGCTCAAGCCTGTAATCCCAGCACTTTTAGAGGCTGAGGCAGGAGGACTGCTTGAGGCCAGCAGTCCAAGAACAGCCTGGGCAACATAGTGAGACCCCATCTGTATAAGTAATACTACTAATATGTATATAATCTATATTATCACATGTCACATATAACATGTAATATAAGATATAATATAGTATATGTTATATATGAACTTGCCAACCGGGTTGTGTGTGTTTGTGCACTGGCATGTGGATGGGGCCTAGACAGTCTGTGGCGAAATGCGAAGCCTTTTTAGGTTGAGTCATTCTTGGTTCAGGGCACTTCATATAATGTGGTCACCATCACTGTACTTTCTGAGATTCTCATACAGGCTGGAGAAGTCTTCAAGGAATGAGGCTTCCTTTACAATCAAAAGTATGACAGCTTTGATGGGCTCGACTCTATATGACCAAATTATTATATGTCATATGGTAATATTATATGAGATATATTATGCTATATTATTACATGTCTTATATAATAATATGTTAGTACTGTATATTGTTATATATGGAAATTTTTTTTTTGTTTTTTGAGATGGAGTTTCACTCTTGTTGCCCAGGCTGGAGTGCGGTGGTGTGATATTGGCTCACCGCAACCTCCGCCTCCCAGGTTCAAGCAATCCTCCTGCCTCAGCCTCCCTAGTAGCTGGGATTACAGGCATGTGCCACCATGTCTGGCTAATTTTTTTTGTATTTTTAGTAGAGACGAGGTTTCTCCGTGTTGGTCAGGCTGGTCTCGAACTCCCGACCTCAGGTGATTCTCCCGCCGCGGCCTCCCAAAGGGTTGAGATTACAGGTGTGAGCCATCGTGCCTGTCCTGTTTGTTTTGTAGCAGTAAAGTAAGTGGCAATAGAAAGATCCATATGTATGAATGACTCAGAATTTTGGAAAATCATCAGGGAGCATCCCGACGCCTGGTAGACAATGGATAACCAGTGGTCTGGAACAGCTGAGTTGTTCATTTGCTCATGAGCAATAGTAGGCTGTTCTACCCCATCCTGGAAATGATTCCAAGGGGAGCAGCAGCCATGTGGCCATGGGGACCTCATCACTGTTCGCCTTTTTATTATCAGGTAACATTATGGTCCCCATTTTACAATCGGTTCTGGCTTTCAAATCAAAAAAAATGTTTGATGTATTTTTTGTGGGAGGGGCTGTGAAATGAACTTTCAGAATGAGGACTGTAATACAGAAAGGCCGAGAAGATTTGCTCTGTGGTTTTGAAGGTAAATCTTTCACTTCTGCGCTTAAGTCTGTTCTTTTTCTTTTCTCTCAAAAGTTCGGCTGCCTGACAACTAGTCAGATGGGTCAATGCCCAATACCTGAGCATGAGAAACACAGGTTTGCCAAGAGGGTTCTTCATGGTGGTCAAAGGAGAGGAGGCCTGATTTTTTCTCTGCCCTATCAACTTGAGCTGTGTCTGGAGTGGATGTGAACACTTTTCTCAGTGGGATTCGGCTAGGGGGGAAACTAACTCTTCCCCATCCTCCCACCCCGGGGATGCTAGCAGGGAAAGACTAAGGGCAACATGGTTCCCATGAAACGCAGCTCAGCTCCAAGCTGCTATTTACAACTAAGACCTATTTCCATTCTAACTTTGTATCTCTTCTCAAAAGTCCTAAGGGCTGTTGCTGTGTTTGTGAGTTGGAATGTGGATGGGGGACTAGCCTGCGCTGGTTGGGGCAGGGGAACAGGAAGCCTCTTTAAGCTGAGTCATTCTTGGTTCAGGGGACTTTGTACAAAGAGGTCACCATCACTCTACTTTCTGAGCTTCTCATATAGGCTGGAGAAGGATTCAAGGGATGAAGGTTTCTTTTCAGTCAGGAGTATGACAGCTTTGATGGGCACGACTCTATACAACTTTTTTTTGACTCGCTTGAGGTTTTGTAATAATCCCTTTAGACCAAACCACCAGCATTGTGGTAGTCTGACTTATACACAGGCCAACACCACTGATTTTTATCCTGGAGAGCTTATGATGAAATCTCGTGTTTCCAGAATTTAAAATGAAAGTTCATCATATTCTTCCAACCTAATGAGGAAAACTGGCTTCTTTTCTGGAGTTTTCTTTTTGCTTTTTTTTTTAGAGATGGGGTTTCACTAGGTTGGTCAGGCTGGTCTCGAACTCCTGACCTCAGGTGATTCACCGCCTCGGCCTCCCAAAGTGCTGGGATTACAGGCATGAGCCACCACGCCTGGCCCTTTTTTCTGGAGTTTTAAAAAAGTTTTATTTGATCTTGTGTTGTGTCTAGAGAAATTCAGTTCTTTTTTTTTTTTTCCCCCAAGAGGGAGTCTTGTCTGTTGCCCAGGCCGGAGTGCAGTGGCATGATCTTAGCTCACTGCAATTAACTTCCTGGATTCAAGCAATTCTCCTGCCTCGGCCTCCCGAGTAGCTGGGATTATAGGCGTGCACCACCACACCTGGCTAATTTTTGTATTTTTAGTAGAGACAGGGTTTCACCATGTTGGCCAGGCTGGTCTTGAACTCCTGGCCTCAAGTGATCCACCCACCTTGGCCTCCCAAAGTGCCGGTTTACAGGCGTGAGCCACCACGCTCAGCCTGAAATTCAGTTCTAATGAAAGATACTATCCAATTAAAAAAGGGGAAGATAATGTTAGAAATCCTGTCACTTCTGTAGTTATTTTTAGCCAAGTCTTTTTGAACTTTCTAGCCTTCCAAAAACCTAACACCACAAGGAGAAAATACCTAGAAATCTCTTGTTTCTTGACGTTTAAGCCCATTGTCTCTTTGGGAGCAATTCATGTCGAAATTTAAGAGTGTGATTAGGATCCCTGGTCTTTCTGTGGGTTTCATGCACACCGGGAATGGGGCTATGGAAACCCATGTGCTGAAAACAACTGTAGACAAGTTGGGTTGGAGAAGCTCTGGAGCAGAAAGTCCTAGCTAAAAAAAAAAAAAAAAAAGCAAACAGCAAAAAACCCTAGAGATTTCAATTCTCTTTTTTTCATGGAATGGAGTGGATGTATGGGTGGGGAAGAGGTAAAATAGTGGGGAAAGGGTGGGGATCTAATGACTAAGTTTAATTTGACTTTTGGAAATTTATTAACTTGTTATTGGGTTGAAGTTCTAACCTGAGATCTAAGAGTCTTCTTCAATCGTATGGATGATTTGGGGGCGGGTGAGGTGGGAGCTCCGTTAGTCATCAGATTCAGTTATCAAGAAAGCTCAGAATTGGGCAGGGAAGAGAATGTGGCTCTGTATGTGAGTGTCTTCTGCTATCTGCACCCCTGACATTTGGACTTTCTATTGTTCTCCTTCTGAGATTACACCTTCTCGCCCACCCCCCAATCACCTTTTAAGTGTCTCTGTTCTTAAATTCCTCTGGAAATAAGGCTCTCAGAGGGACAGGCAGGCAGCTACAATGTCTGGATAGCTTGCCTCCAGGTTCTCCCCCGCCAGAAGGCGGTGGAGATAAGAGTGGTGGCCACCCACTCAGCCCTGCCCTGTGGAGCCGACCAGGCTTTGTTGGCCGAGGGGACAGCTGGCCGGTGTCTGGCAAGAACAATAAGGAAGAGTAGATCAATCGGGTCGCGCAGGCTCTGACCTGCAGAACTCTTTACCGATTGCTCAACTCTTCCCTTTCTTCCACTCCAAGGGACAAAAAGGTTAGGCTTTGCGTCACAAAATTCCCCTCCAGTGGGTCTCTACCCCAGGTCCCCTTTATACAGCTGTGGAGTCTCCATGAAGACCCAGACAGATGTTCCCTCTGGTTGCCAAGTTTATGACTTTCCTAGGGACTGCCTCCCTTGTAGAGGCGGCCTCCCTTGTTGACAAGTCTAACAGCCATGCTGGGTGGAGGTGAGGGGCAAAGATAACAGGGCCAGAGAGAATCCCCCAGAGCCCTGGAAACGGCAGCTCAGCTCGAAGCTCAGTGAAGGACGGAGTTGTTAGCAAAAGCAAAGCCTTGTGAAGGATCTGGGAGTATTTGCCAGATGAAAGGTGCAATGTTCAAAAGGGATTTCATCCTGAAGCAGAAAGCATTTAGCAGCTGTCTGACCGCTCATTTGGAGGAGGGGGAGATATTATGCCAATTAAGTCCAGACAATAGCATCTTGTTCCCCTTGCAGTGAGCCCTGATAAAATTGCCTGTCCAGGGGAAGGAAAGTATTTCACTCTCTCACCTTTGAACAAGGATAATCCTTTCTGTATTTCCTCTCTTGGGGAGGGTGTCCTTTGTTCTTTTGCCTCTGACCCATAGCTACTTCTCACGTTCAGTTTTGGGGGAAAGAACTTGGAATTTTTTTTTTTCAGTCTCCGTAGAGACTGTCAAAAATTGCCAATGCTGACTATGTTGCAAGTCCTCACAGCGGGTTATTGGAAAAAGTTTTCAAATAGCAATAATCGTGCCTTGGAGAAACCTCATTGGCTACGATACTGCCACTGCACAAAGCTAGGAATTTTTTTTTTAAGTGTGTGATTAAATGACTGAGCTGTGAGACAAAGGAGGACCAATCTTAGGGATTCTGTAATCAGTAAAACCAGGAGTGATGCCATGGGGACCTCACATGATTCTCATTCCAGGCTGGGGTTGTGAACACTCTGGAAGCTCCCTTCTGTCCTTGAGGGATTCCTGCGTGGGCCCCTCAACACTGACTTTTTTTTTTTTTTTTTTTTGAGATACAGCCTTGTTCTGTTGCCCAGACTGGAGTGCAAAGGCACTTTTGGCTCACTGCAACCTCAGCCCCCCTGGGTTCAAGCGATTCTCCTGCCCCAGCCTCCCAAGTAGTTGGAACTACAGACGTGCACTACCACACCAAGTCCGGCTTATTGTATTTTTAGAAGAGATGGGGTTTCACCATGTTGGCCAGGTTGGTCTCGAACTCCTGACCTCAGGTGATCTGCCTGCATCAGCCTCCGAAAGTGCTGGAATTACAGGTGTGAGACATGGCGCCCAGCCTCAGCACTGACTTTTGTGAGGCAGGTCTACTGACCATGGGCAGACATGAAACTCTGGAGAAGATCTTTTAGATTCAGGAGGCCACCAGCTACCACTCCAGTGCCCTCACTGCAGGATAGAAAGTAGACAGGGAAGTCATTGCTTTCCAGAGTCACTAAACTTGGAAACTGGGAAGAATCTCAAAGCTCATCAAGCCCAGTGTCTCCTCCATTTTACAGCTGAGGATGCGGAGGCTGGAGCCACCTGAGCGACTTTCCCAAGGTGGAACCGGAAGTCAGCTGAATGAGTCTAATACGCTTCCCAGCACACAGTGGTGCAGTTCCAAAATGTGGCAGACTCCACTGCCCAGGCACGGTGGCTCACACTGTAACCCCAGTACTTCGGGAGGCTGAGGTAGGAAGATCCCTTAAGCCCCGGAGTTTGATACCCACTTGGACAACATAGTGAGACTCCTCAAAAAAAACCAGAAGTGTTATAGGTCCCAGGAATGTTAGAAAACAAAAGCAAAAGAGGCTGGGCTCAGTGGCTCATGCCTGTAATCCCAGCATTTTGGCCAAAGTGGGTGGGTCACTTGAGCTCAGAAGTTCCAGACTAGGCTGGCCAACATGGTGAAACCCCGCCTCTACTAAAAATACAAAAATTAGCCAGGTGTGGTGGTGGGCACCTGTAATCCCAGCTATTCGGGAGGCTGAGGCAGAAGAATTGCTTGAACTTGGGAGGTGGACATTGCAGTGAGCCAAGATTGTGCCACTGCACTCCAACCTGGGTGACAGTGAGACTCTGCCTCAAAAAAATAAATAAATAAAAGGGAAAGTTAGAAACCCTGCCTCACATAGTTCCTCAAGTCATTATGTTCTTAGCCTGGTCAGGAAGTTCCAAGCATCATTTTATCAGTCTTCAAAGTTGTTTTGATCATAAACTGTCTTTCACTGTGGGATGAGAGCCTTCCTAGTACTAGTGAGGAATGTCTATGTTAGTGTCCTCCTCCTCTATGGTGACCTCTTCCTTCAGGTGAAAGGCAAAGATCTCGCCTTTTCTTACAATGGCCAGTGATGAAGAGCATCTTTTCCAGACTTTGGTTATCGCCTTGTTATGGTCTCACCTCTAAAGGAGTGGTAGAATCAGGCTTCAGGATTCCCTGCTGGCCACGGGTTCTCCTCTCCTCATTCTGGGCACTGGAGGCAGGTGACCCAAAGGCAGAAATGGAAGCTGGTCTTCATCCCACCGCAGAGGGAACCGTTTCTGGGAATACACTGGATATATTTCGCTCACTATTGATATTTTAATGGGAGTAACAGCTTTTCTGAGGATCTGACCATAGGCATCAGTGTCAACTATCATTGTGATGTGAATTGAATGTCCAGAAAGGTTGAGTTTTTTTTTTTAAATAGAGTCTCACTCTGTTGCCCAGGCTGGAGTACAGTGGCATGATCATAGCTCACTATAGCCTTGAACTCCTGGACTTGAGTGATCCTCTCACCTCAACCTCCCAAGTAGCTGAGACTGTAGGCATGTGCCACCATACACAGCTAATTTTTGTAGAGACAAGGTCTCTCTATGTTGCCCAGGCTGATCTCAAGCTCCTGGGCTCAAGTGATCCTCCCACTTCAGACTCCCAAAGTGCTGGAACTATAGGCATGAGCCACTGTGCCCAGCCAAGGTTGATTTTTGAATATGCAATTGGTTGGGAGCTTAATACTACTAGTGAGGGTGCAGCATGTGTGCGTGTGTGCATGTGTGTAGGGTGTGTGTGTGTGTGTGTGCGTGTGTGTGTGTGTTTAGTGGAGAGTAGGGAGGAGGATACTGGCCTGGTCCTAGACTAAATCTTTTGGGAAGGACGTTTATTGGAAATGTTAGTGGGATGCATGCGGAGCTTGCAGAATTTCCTGTCTAATAGTGGAAGTTCTTTGAGCTGGTAAGCCTCAGAAATCAAGACCCTAGGGCTGCCTCACTCAGCCCTCAGTACTTTAGTCATGGCATGCTTGCTGCCCATGATTTGGAGAACATCTTGAGCCCTCCTAGAGCATTGATCTACTTTTCACGATTCTGTCTGGCAGTACACACTGATGCATTTCCTTGTCCCGGGTCCCTCTGCTCTGTTTCTGAAATGAAAGCGGACCAGGGGTTGTTAGGCCATGTAGACTTCTCCATCTTTTATTCTTAGCTATTCTCTCTCAACAGAAAATGATAAAATATCTGAAATCCCAACTTTACTTTTATTTGGAGTTAAAAATAAGTTTGATACTTCTGTTATTAAGAGGATAGAAAAGAGGCTGGGGGTGATGGCTCACACCTGTAATCGCAGCACTTTGGGAGGCCCAGGTGGGCAGATCACGAGGTCAGGAGTTCCAGAACAGCCTGGCCAACATGGTGAAACCCTGTCTCTACTAAAAATACAAAAATTAGCTGGACATGGTGGTATGTGCCTGTAATCCCAGCTACTGGGGAGGCTGAGGCGGGAGAATTGCCTGAACCCGGGAGGCGGAGGTTGCAGTGAGCCAAGATCATGCCATTGCTCTCCAGCCTGGGTGACAGAGTGAAATTTCGTCTCAAACAAACAAACAAACAAGAGGATAGTAAAGAATAAAAGATGGAGAAGGCTTCTGCCTCACAATTCCCTGAGCGGAGGGACCTCAAGACAGGGAAGTGTGAGTGTAGAATCAGAGCTGGAGGCAACATGTGTGTGACTTCCATTCATCATCCTAGCCTTGACCTCTTCATTCCTCAGACTTCTCCAGAGAGGAAAACAGCAGTAGTGGGGAGGGTTGAGGGGAGGTTATGGTTGAGGGAGGTCAACCCCTGCAGCTAGCGAAGGGGTTTTGAGGGTTATTTCTAGGACACTCCTAGCATAGGCTGTGGCAAGAGCACCAAATTGCTCGGAAGTATGGGCCAAGCTGTTACCATTCATTAGAGGCCTATGTGAGGATCCAAATAGCCTAACTGGAGTCGATTGACTCTCCTGGCAGACAGAACCACTCCCATTTCCTTTCTTTTCATTCTTTGTTGAGAGTTGGGGTCCCATTCTGTCACCCAGGCTGGAATTCAGTGACATGATCATAGCTCACTGCAGCCTCAAATTCCTGGGCTCAAGCAATCCTCCCACCTCAGCCTCCCGAGTAGCTGGGACTACAGGCACATGCCACCATGGCGGGCTAATTTATTTTATTTATTTTTTTTGCAGAGATTAGAATCTCTCTATGTTGCCCAGGCTGGTCTCCAACTCCTGACTTCAAGTAATCCTTCTGCTTCAGCCTCCCAAAGTGCTGGGATTACAGGCCTGAGCCACAGTGCCCAGCCCCACTCCAATTTTTGAAATCTTTCAGAATTTCAGGTTGCCTTAAACTGCCAGAAAAAGCTGCTGTAATACCTCGACATATCAGTGCCACGCAACACCACGCAAACCATCTTCAAACCTCTGCCCCCTGGCATGTGACTGGCCTGCATTTCAGGAGGTGAAAGATCAGATCTTTGTTAATTGTTAAAGCACTCAGGAACCCAGAAATAAACATGCACGCCGAAGTTGATTTGAGAACTAAAGGATATCTTTCAAGTTCAATAAATGTGATAAAAATAAACAACATCCTTTCATAAATTTAATGGAGCATGGCTCTGTGTTTATCTTGTGTCATGTACTTGAGATTACACCATTGGAAGAAGAAAATACTTGATTAATGCAGGGAATCTATTTTGTCATCTGCAGTGGTTGGAAAATATTTTTCTACTTCCTACCATGCCCTTTTTTAGCTTCTGTAAGGAAGTTATTAATGGTGCATGTTACAGTATTAGAATGCAGCAGCTTCTAATGAGAAATTCAAGATTCCTAGGTTGCAGCACTCTCCTATTTGGTAGCTGGTTATAAAAGAATTCCATGTTCTTTTTTCTTCCACCCAGTGGCTGAAGAGTTTTACTTAGGGTATCATGATATCCGAGAATAACAACAACAATACTAGTAATAATAACAATAATACTATCAGATATATCTGACACATATCCAAGCGCTAGACAAAGCACCTTTTATAACTTTATTTTTTTTATTTATTTTTTTTTTCGAGACGGAGTTTCACTCATGTTACCCAGGCTGGAGTGCAATGGCACGATCTCGGCTCACCGCAACCTCCACCTCCTGGATTCAGGCAATTCTCCTGCCTCAGCCTCCTGGGTAGCTGGGATTACAGGCATACGCCACCATGCCCAGCTAATTTTTTGTATTTTAGTAGAGATGGGGTTTCACCATGTTGACCAGGATGGTCTCGATCTCTTGACCTCGTGATCCACCCGCCTCGGCCTCCCAAAGTGCTGGGATTACAGGCTTGAGCCACCGTGCCTGGCATAACTTTATTTTTTTAAGACAGAGTCTCACTCTGGAGTGCAGTAGCATGATCTTGGCTCACTGCAACCCCTGCCTTCTGGGTTCAAGCGATTCTCTTTCCTCAGCCTCCCCAGTAGCTGGGACAATAAGCGTGCACCACTATGCCTGGCTACTTTTTGTGTTTTCAGTAGAGATGAGGTTTCATCATATTGGCCAGGTTTCATCACTTCTGGCCTCCAGTGATCTGCCTGCCTCAGCCTCCCACAGTGCTGGGATTACAGGTATGAGCATCGTGCCTGGCCTTTATAAACTTATGTAGCCACACGGTCTTATGAGGCAGAACTGTTGTCACTCATTTTACTCATCAGAACATAAGACTTAACCTAAGAGGTTAAGCGTCTTGTTACACGTCACACAGCAGATAAACAGTGGAAGATGGGATTTAAGCAGTGCTTACTCTCTCGATTGAATGAACACATCAGTTGTGACAGCGATGAAGCACTTCCATCTTATTCACTCATCTGTTGAGCTTGAATATAAAATGTAATAGTGCATCTACTGGAATCAGGCATAAGCACTGAAATACCGGGACAAAGCAGACAAAATCCCTGCCCTGGTGGAATTTACATTCTAGTGAGGTCTAGAGAGATGAGATCTAAACTCAGCAAAACAAAGATCAACTAAATACCCATTGAATGGTGGAGATGATGTGGAGAAAAAGAAAGAAAAAAGTAAACTTAGAGGTTAGGAGAGCAGGGGCTGCAATTTTAAATATGGCAGTCTGGGAGGCTTCATTAAGGTGAGATTCCAAGAAAGAGCCGAAGGAGGTGAGAGAGTGAGCCATGTGGCCATCTGGGGCAGACCCATCCAGGGCAGATGGAACCTGCAAAGGCCCTGGAGTAGGGCTATGCTTGGCATGTTGGAGGAACCACGAGGAGACCAGTGTGGCTGCAGAAGGACCGAGCAAGGGGGAGCACAACAGGTGAGGGGAGAGAGGCTGGAGGCTACACAGCCTTGCCTTGCAGGCCTCATAGAGGCTGCATCTTTTCTCGGGATGGGGTTGGGGGATTGGAGGGTTTTGGGCAGAGAAGTGACATGATCTGACCTAAGTTTTATTTATTTATTTATTTTTCTGAGACAAAGTTTTACTCGTTGCACAGGCTGGAGTGCAGTGGCGCGATCTTGGCTCACTGCAACCTCTACCTTCCGGGTTCAAGCGATTCTTCTGCCTCAGCTTCCCTCACAGCTGGGATTACAGGTATGTACCACCACACCCAGCTAATTTTTTGTATTTTTAGTAGAGACGGGGTTTCGCCACATTGGCCAGGTTGGTCTCAAACTCCCAACCTCAGTGATCCACTAGCCTTGGCCTCCCAAAGTGCTGGGATTACAGATATGAGCCATTGTGCTGGGCCTAAGCTAAGTTTTAAAAAGATCTCTCTGGCTGCTGTGTGGAGATGGACACCAGAGGGACAGGGTAGAAGCCAGAAGCCCAGTTAAGATACTCTTGCAGAAAACCAGGTAGGAGCTAGTGGTGGGTTGGACCAGATCAGGAACGCTGCAAGGGATGAGGAGTGGGTGGGTTCGGAAAATAAACAGAAGCAACCTAGAATTTGCTGATGGATTTGTGAGGTGTGAGATGGAGAGGAGTGTTACAATGTCTCTGAGGTTTTCATTTTCAGTGAATTCAGTTCAGGGGTTATGAGGAATGACTTAAAATCAAACTAGGAATGTATTTTACTGAGGAAGAGATCATAGAGGCTTGAGAAGGGAAAAAGCGGAGAAAGAGTGCCCACGCGTCTATTTCTAACCAGGCCGAAAAACGAGCTTTTAGGAAAATTTCAACACAATGTAAAGATAAATGTTTGAGGTGATGGATATACCAGTTGCCTTGATATGATCATTACACATTGTATGCAGGTATCAAAATATCACATGTGCCCCCCCAAAAAATATGTACAACTCTTTTTTTTCTTTTTTTTTAAGACAGGGTCTCACCGTGTTGGCCAGGATGGTCTCGATCTCCTGACCTCGTGATCTACCCGCCTTGGCCTCCCGAATTGCTGGGATTACATGCATGAGCCACTGCGCCCAGCCTTCTTTTTTTTTGAGACAGAGCCTTACTCTCTCACCCAGGCTGGAGTGCAGTGGTGCCATCATGGCTCACTACAGCCTCGACTTCCCACCTCAGCCTCCCAAGTAGCTGGGACCACAAGTGTGTGTCACTATAGTCAGCTAATTTTTTGTAGAGATGGGGTTTCACCATGTTGCCTAAGCTGCTCTCAAATTCTTGGGCTCAAGCAATCAGCCCACCTCGGCCTCCCAAAGTGCTGGGATTACAGGCGTGAACCACTGTGCCCAGTCAGTACAACTCTTATCTGTCAATTTAAAAAAAAAAAAAAGAAATGAAAACTGAGGCTTCCATGAGCAACTTTTGCCCCATGCAGTCAGCTCTCTGGCAAGCAGGAGCGCCCGAGCGCCACATCCCACAGTGTACGTGGACAAAGTTTATCCTGCATGATAGAACATTCTACAAAAACAAGGTATTTTTCCAGTCTGTTTTCTTCTGGAGAAAATCTTTTCTAACCTAGCCCGAGGGAAGAACATTTGTCACAAACCATCATTTTGCAGGAACCTACAATTGTGACTGAATGGGGACAGGCCAGTTAGCGGATTATGGAGGTGAATATTCCGAGGGTCAGGGTGGCTCCTGAGATATGCAAAGTCTGACTTCTAATGAAGATATGCTTATCAGACCGGAATCCTGCAGGTTCCGAGAGGAAGTAGAAATAAGGGATAAGGAAGGGTTAGTGGTCTCTGAAGGGGGACAGGAGGTGGAGGGTACTGTTGTCTACTCTGGGAGGCCTAATCTAGGGGCCACTGATGACATCAGAGCTGACGACTGCAAAAAAACCAACGCCTGGGGTGAGGGAGGGAGGGCCAGCCAGCATCCCCATGGACCAAGGTCGTTTGGGGATTAGAAAATGAAATCATGATAGAATTTCCAGGAAATGCTCTTCTGTCCCCACTCCCACCCTCACCTTCCAAGGTGCTCTAGACTATCAAATTGTTGTTAAAATTAAACTTACCTCTTTGAGAGTATTGGAAGAATTCATTCCTTGACACTTTGTTGGAATAATTGCAAAACTCCTCTGGGGTTTGGAAATCTCTGGGAAGACCAGTGGTCTTCGGAACAATGATAACAAGAACTTAACCTTTACAGAATGCTTGTTATAGATCAGGCTTGGGGGCAGGCAGCCGAAGTGCACTTTCCAATGTAATCCTCACAATCTCAGGAGACAAGGACCATTATTATCCATATTTTGCAAATGAAGAAATAAAGAGCCAGGCACAGTTGCATGCCCCGTAGTCCCAGCTACTTGGGAGGCTGAGGTGGGAGGATCGCTTGAGCCCAGAAATTTGTGGCTGCAGTCAGCTATGATCATGTTACTGCATGTCTGCCTGTACGACAGAGTGAGACTCTGCCTCTAAAAGAAACAAATAATAAATAAATAAACAAAAGGTTTTTTGTTTTTTGTTTTTTTTAAAGAGGAAGACGACTTGAAGAAACAGGTAATGTGCCCAATCTCACTGAGAGGCAGATCTGAGCGCCTGACCTCCATGCAGTTAACCCGTCACCTCAGCCAGTGTGGAGGCCAGGCAGGGAACATGTAAAAGGAGGACCAAAGGGCTTTTGGGGAGGAGGCACTTCTTTGCCCTACATTTTCAGAACTGAGTCACAAAAGGCTCAGCCAGTTAATGCTGATTTCAAATTAAAGAGTCATTAGTTTTCTCAACATCTCACAAAGAAACACCTACATTCTTCCTTCTTGAAGTAATTTGATTTTCACATTATACTTTAAGGGATATCCTCTATTTACCTAATGCTTTCCTGTTCAGTCTTTTCAGACTATGAATCTTGTATATTTTATATACACAAAGGTGACTTTTCCTTCCTTTAATGACCAATGCTTATCAGCTCAAGCAACTGATACTGAGCTCATAAATATGTCACTCTGGGTCCAGTCCCAGCCCTTCTCTTTTCTACGAGGAATTTTTGCATGGCAGTTTTTCTCCCCGATTCTTTTCCTAACCCCGTGCAGACTGCACTTGTGCCCCAGAAACACCCTTGGACTATGTTTTGCTTTTACTCCCCCTTGGCAAATATAAATAAGCGAGTGACTGATGCTCACACACCAGAATCATTTCAGCAGAAGCCTGTAGACAATATAAAACCAGGCCCGTGGAGCCAGCGCCTTCCGATTCCAATTAAATATTTCCTGTAAGTTGGTGCCAATTGTGCATCTTGTAAGAACATTTGAAAGCCGAAGTTTGAACTCACAGGGACCCCGTTGCCTTACAAACCTGTTTCCTGTTTGACAAGACTTTACTAGTAGGAGCAAAGAAGCACATTCAGCAACAAAAGTCATTGTTAGTGGCTCAGATGTGCAAAGGTGGTGGTTTCCTTTCCTGAGTGCCCATCATCACAGCCTCTTTCAGTTGTAGATTTCTCTCTTCCAGATAGTCTCTCTTCCAGATAGTCTCTCTTTTGCTAAGGGCCCTATTGACATTTCCAGGGTTACAGGAAATATTTGCTTATCTCCCTATCAGTATATCCGCCGCCCCCCCCCACACTCCCACCCCTGCTGTGCGATCTTGTGAAGTTGCAAAATCTCTTTGAGACAACCCTGTAGGTATTATCTCCATCTTACAGATGAGGAAACTGAGGCTCAGGGTTCACATCTTCCGTTTTGTCTAGAGCACAGTGGAGTGTCAGGGTCTAGGTATCCAAGGGTCTGCTCTGCCTCTTGTGTCATGACTTTGCACAAGTTATTGAAACAAGTGCTTGTCTCAGTGTCCCGATCCATAAAATGGGGCAAATGTCAGCAGGAAATGGACATCATAGATATGAAATACCCTTAAGTTGGTCGTAAGAAAGGCACTATATTGTAACAACATTGGTGAGCCTGGAGGACAGTATGTTGGGTGACTTAAGCCAGACACAGAAAGACAAATACCGTATGATCTCACTTGTAGGTAGAATCCAAAAACGTGGAACTCATAGAAGTAGAGTGGAATGGTGGTGGCCATGGACTGTCGGGACAGGAAAATGGGGAAATGTTGGTGAAAGGGTACAAAGTTTCAGCTAAGCAAGATGAATAAGTAATGGAGATCTAAGGTACAATATGGTGACTGTAGTTAAAAGACCGGATTGTATGCCTGAAATTCTCTGAGAGAATAGATCTTAAATGTTCTCACCACAAAAAATAACAAGGAAAAGTATGGCTGGGCATGGTGGCTCATGCCTGTAATCCCAGCACTTTGGGAGGCTGAGGTGGTTGGATTACAAGGTCAAGAGATTGAGACCATCCTGGCCAACATGGTGAAAACCTGTCTCTACTGAAAATACAAAAATTAGCTGGGCATGATGTTGCATACCTGTATTCCCAGCTACTTGGGAAGCTGAGGCAGGAGAATCGCTTGAACCCAGGAGGCTGAGGTTGCAGTGAGCCAAGATCACACCATGCACTCCAGCCTGGCAACTCCATCTGAAAAAATAAAAATAAAAATAAAAAATAAAAGGTATGTGAGGTGAAGGATAGTTAGCTTGATTGTGGTGACCATTTCACAGTGTATATATGTTTTGAAACATCACATTGTACATTTTAAATATACAGTTGTCCCTTGGTACCTATGGATTCCAGGACCCCCCCAATCCCTACCAAAAATATCAAAATCCACAGATGCTCAAGTCCCTGATATAAAATGGTGTGGTCTTTGCATATGCAAGGCACATCCTACCGTGTACTTTATTTATTTATTTATTTATTGAGCTGGAGTCTCACTCTGTCACCCAGGCTGGAGTGCAATGGCATGATCTTGGCTCACTGGAACCTGTGCCTCCCAGGTTCAAGTGATTCTCGTGCCTCAGCCTCCCGAGTAACTGGGATTACAGTTGTCCACCACCAAGCCCAACTAATTTTTGTATTTTTTGGTAGAGATGAAGTTTCACCATGATGGCCAGGCTGGTCCTCCTGTATATTTGAAATCATCTCTAGATTCCTTATAATACTTAATACAATATAAATACGATGTAAATAGTAGTTACACTGTATTGCTTAGGGAATCATGACAAGAAAAACAGTCTGTTTGTGTTCCATAGAAACATAAATTTTTTTCCAAAAATGTTTGACCTATGGTTAGTTGAATCTATGGATGTGGAACCCATGGATACAGAAAGCCTACTATATACAATATTTATTTTTATTATTTTTATTTTTTAATCTACTCTATACTTCAATGAATGCAAGACTGTATACATTTTTTTTTTTTTTGAGACAGGGTGTCACTCTGTCCCCCAGGCTGGAGTGCAGTGGCGTGATCTTGGTGCACTGCAGTCTCCACCTTCCAGGTTCAAGTGATTTTCTCACCACAGCCTCCCAAGTAGCTAGGACTATAGGTGCACCCCACCAAGCCCGGCTAATTTTTGTATTTTTTGTAGAGATGGGTTTTCACCATGTTGGCCAGGCTAATCCTAAACTCCTAGCTCAAGTGATCTACCAGCCTCAGTCTCCCAAAGTGTTGGGATTACAGGTGTGAGCCACTGTGCCTGGCCAACTGTATACAATTTTTTAAAAAAGTTTTTGAGAGAAGTTCTTTTCTGTCACCCAGGCTGGAGTGCAGTAGTGCGATAATAGCTCACTGCAGCCTCAGACTCCCAGGCTCAAGCAATCCTCCCACCTCAGCCTCCCGAACAACTAGGACTACAGGTGCATGCCACCATGACTGGCTAATTTTTAAATGTTTTGTAGAGTTATGTTGCCCAGGCTGGTCTTGAACTCCTGAACTCCAGCAATCCTCCTGCCTTGGCTTCCCAAAGCACTGAGATTAAAGGCATGAACCACTGTACCTGGTACTGTATAAAATAATCATTTGTCATTTACATTTCAATAAAACTGAAAAAAAAATAAAGGCACTATATATTATTATTGTTATTATTATTATTTTTTGAGATGGAGTCTCATACTGTTGCCTGGGCTGGAGTGCAATAGTGTGATCTTGGCTCACTGCAACCTCCGCCTCCCAGGTTCATGTGATTCTCCTGTCTCAGCCTCCCGAGTAGCTGGGATTATAGGCGTGTGCCATCACGCCCGGCTAATTTTTGTATTTATAGCCGAGACAGCGTTTCACTATGTTGGCTAGACTGGTCTCGAACTCCTGACCTTGTGATCTGCCAACCTCAGCCTCCCAAAGTGCTGGGATTGCAGGTGCACCCCTTTGCATATACAAGGCACATCCTCCCATGTACTTTATTATTTATTTATTGAGATGGAGTCTCGCTCTGTCACCCACTCAACCCTCAAGATTGCTTGAGCCACTGCGCCCGGCCTATAATATTATTATTATTATAGTTTCATTATCATTATTTCATAAACAACGTTACCTTAGGACTAAAACTCAGAGTACTCAGTGATCTGGCCCTAGTCTGCCAGGCTTTTTTCCAGCATGACTCCCTCCTTCCATTCCCCTTTCCTACACACACACACACACACACACACACACACACACACACACACACGCCATCTTTGAACGTTTTTCTTTGGATTTTTGTCTACATGATCCCTTCTAGATGGGACGCTCATTCTCTCTATTTGGTTGTGCTGCTTCCACGTGGCCATTTCAGCTCCCTTGGGGATTAGGCTGGTGCAATAGAGTGTTGGCATCAAAACCTGACAAGCCTTCATTTGAAGTCTAGTGTAACTATCAGTGTGATTTAGTCAAATTACCTCACCTCCTTGGGCCTTAGCGTGCTCATCTCTAAAGTAGGTTAACACTCTTTATTTGAGATGGGGTCTTGCTTTGTTGCCCAGCCTGGTCTTGAACTCCTTGGGTTTAAGCGATACTCCTACCTCAGCCTTCCAAAGTGCTGGGATTGCAGGTATGAGCCCCCACGCCCGGCCAACATTCTCTACCTCACAATATTATGAAGACCAAATGAGCTACCCCCAGCCCAGCATGGACACAGAATAAACCTGCACTCCTGCTTCCCCTTCCCTCAAATAAAATTCATCTTGCATTCTTTCGTGCCATCAACATATTTTGCTTGTATCTCTACTATAACATTTGCCAAATTCCAGCTTGTCTTGTTGTCCCTTGTATAGGTCTCTGCTGTCCACATGAAATTGTGAGCTCTTTGAGAGCCAGGAAAACACCTGATTTATGTTCGTATCCACCACTGTCCTTGCCTCATAAGTCTTCAGTGTTTTGTTAGAACTCCAGGAATGTTATCAGCTGGCTATCCTGGATCTGATTGCCTTGAGGGCTGGGCTGGTGATTAATACTGACTGGCTAATTTGTAGAGCCTTGGAAGCTGGCTAAGTGAGTCAGCAAGGAGGTGTTGTCATTCCAGAATTCACCCTGTAGCTTTGCCTCCAAACTGCCTTCTCTTATCTCGCCAGCTTTGCCCAAATCTAATTAAGGGTACTTTTACCTGACCATGTGACCATAATTTTATAAAGCAAGATTTAAGCATTCATTTAACAAACATAACATGAATATTGTTAGTCTTATGGATACTGATGCTAATGGATAGGTACTATGTTCTGGGCAATATGCTAGGCCCTTTGCATAAAATATTAATCTCATGAAAATGCTGACAGGTAATATTTTTTCCCACTTTACAGCAAAGTGATGCTTAAGGCTGTCCTTTCAATAGCCTACGCTAGATTCTAGAGGCATCCATTAGCAAACACCAAGCTCCTGGTTGTTAAGATCACAATGTAGTGGCAGGGACAGATGGGCAAACAAATCATTAAATGCATCATGAGACACATATAGTGATTAAACGTGGAGTCAAAGAGGGGAGAGTAGGCCAGGCACAGTGGCTCACGCCTATAATCCTAGCACTTTCGGAGGCCAAGGCAGGTGGATCACCTCAAGTTACAAGTTTGAGACCAGCCTGGCCAAAATAAGGAAATCCCATCTCCATTAAAAATACAAAAATTAGCCAGGCGTGTGGCACACTTCTATAGTCCCAGCTACTTGGCACAAAAATCACTTGAACCTGGGAGGTGGAGTCTGCAGTGAGCTGAGATCATGCCACTGCACTCCAGCCTGGGTGACAGAGAGAGACAAAAAAAAAGAGGGGAGAGAATAATGAACATGATTGGGAATGAGAAATTATTATTAGGAAAAGAAGTATTAATAATATTTGAACAGAATCCTAAGGGATGAGTTCAGAGGACAGATAAAGGAGAAGGCAATTCTAGGAATGAGTTGATGGTTCTCAAGGTTATGGAGGAAAGAACAGAGCCTGCTTCAGTTGTAATAGAAAGAGGAGTCAAAACTTAGTCTGGGTTAGGACCATGTTCTTTGCCAAAGAGCTTGGCCTTCTGTGGGCAGTGGGGAGCCACTGAAAGTTCTACACAGGGAAATTACCCTGGGCAATGAAGATGCTCTGAGCCTGTTAATTATTAAGCTATTTCAACATTAAGAGTTACTCTTCTGAAATCTAGGCAGAAAAAAAGAAAAAAATAATAATTATTATAATAAAAATATGACTGAATTACCATCATTATCCCAGACAATAATAAAATTAAGCTTTTTCTATTTCAATGCTTATTTTCTTCTTTAGGAGGAAATATGCTGTGTATCCAAATACTTCCTTTCCGGGGCAAAGGATTTCAGAGAAAGTTCACTGTGTGGAATATTTTGACCCAAAGAACGGCAATTGTTGATCTTTTGAATGACTGTTTCTTCCTTTTTCAAATTTTTAAAATTCTTTAAAAAAAATTAAAAGGCCGGGCGCGGTGGCTTAAGCCTGTAATTCCAGCACTTTGGGAGGCCGAGGCGGGTGGATCACGAGGTCAAGAGATTGAGACCATCCTGGTCAACATGGTGAAACCCCGTCTCTACTAAAACTACAAAAAATTAGCTGGGCATGGTGGTGCGTGCCTGTAATCCCAGCTACTCAGGAGGCTGAGGCAGGAGAATTGCCTGAACCCAAGAGGCGGAGGTTGCGGTGAGCCGAGATCGCGCCATTGCACTCCAGCCTGGGTAACATGAGTGAAACTCTGTCTCAAAAAAAAAAATAAAAAAAATAAATAAAAAATTTTTTAGAGACAGGGTCTTGCTCTGTTGTCCAGGCTGGAGTACAGTGACATGATCACAGCTCACTGCCACTTCCATCTCCCAGGCCTAAGTGATTTTGCCTCAGCCTCCCGAATAGCTGAGACCACAGGCACCTAGTCTACAGCCACCACACCTGGCTAACTTTTTGTAGAGGTGGGGTCTCACTATATTGCCCAGGCTGGTCTCCAACTCTTGAGCTGAAGTGATCTTCCCACCTTGGCCTCCCAAAGTGCTGGGATTACAGGTGTGAGCCACCATGCCCAGTTCGTCTATTTTTAAATGAGGGAAGGGAGGGGTACGGAGGGTATTGGGGAAAGATAATCCAGGAACTTTAATTGAGCCCAGTTTCCAAAGATTTTCCTTGTGCTGGCTGGCCTCCCTCCTACTCAAGCAAAGTCCTGGGCTCCTGGAGACCCTGGTGTCCACAGCTCCTGCACCTGCCTTCGAGGCCATGTGGAGAGAAAGCTGGGGGGCAGGGGATTCCTGCCTCTACTGTTCGCTGTGGCTTTCTCACATGATGAACCTGCACAAGTGTCCATGAACAGCTTTTTTTTTTAAAACGGGGTTTCACCATGTTGGTCAGGCTGATCTTGAACTCCCGACCTCAGATGATCCACCCCCCTTGGCCTCCAAAGTGCTTGGATTACAGGCATGAGCCACCACGCCTGGCCTCTCTCTTTTTTTTTTTTTCTTTAGAGACAGGGTTTCACCATATTGGCCAGGCTGGTCTGGAACTCCTGAACTTGTGATCCGCCCGCCTCGGCCTCCCAAAGTGCTGGGATTACAGGCGTGAGCCATCAAGCCCGGCTGAACAGCTTTTCTTTTAAAACAAACATCTCGGCTGGGCACGGTGGCTCACACCTGTAATCCTAGCACTTTGGGAGGCCGAGGTGGGTGGATCATCTGAGGTCAGGCGTTCAAGACCAGCCTGGCTATCATGGTGAAACCCCATCTTATAAAAAAAAAATAAAAAATAAAAAACAAACATCTCGTTCCATGGGAAATGTCCTTAATAAAGTGAGCTCACCTACAGATGGTGCTGCTGGGACTGACCCTTGCACAGACAACCTCCTCACCACCTGGAAGGGCTGGCTCCTCCCGACGTTCCCTGCCAGGCATAGAACATGCCTTCAGTTTCTAAGCTATGAAGTTCTTTCCTATCTGAGTCTTCTTGCGGCAGGCTTAGGAGGGAAAGCCACCGTCTGTACGGTATTAGGGCAGGAGCTCCCTGGGAAGGGGAATTTTCCAGAGTCACATTGGCAGGCCTGCTCCTCCTCGTGGCCCCCCTCCAATCCCTAGTTTCCCCTGTGTGGCCTGAACAAAGCTTCATAAAATTCTAGAGGTTTCATCTGAAGATATCAGACATTGGCTCTGGGTCTGTGGAACTTCTAGAACCTTGGGGATTCTGCCCCTTGGACTGGTGTCAAGAACTCACCCATCTTACGGGGTTTTTTTTTTTTGTTCCTTGAGCTCTCTGAGCCTTAGTTTCCTTATCTGTACAGTGAGAATGACAGCATTTTCCTCATTGATGTGTAGTAAAGATTAAAGGCAACGGTGGGCAGATCACCTGGTGGGCTGGTCAGGAGTTCGAGACCAGCCTAGCCAACATGGCAAAACCACATCTCTACTAAAAATACAAAAATTAGCCTGGCGTGACGGTGCATGCCTGTATTCTCAACTACTTGGGAAGCTGAGGCACGAAAATCACTTGAGCCCAGGAGGCAGGGGCTGCAGTCAGCCAAGATTGCCCCACTAAACTCCAGTCTGGGCAACAGAACAAGACTCCATCTCAAAAATAAATAAATAAATAAATAAATAAATAAATAAATAAAAATAAAGGCAATGGTGGATGTAAAGGCCCTGGAATATTCCTTCTGTCTCTGGTCCTGGCTCCAGGAAAACCTGGCTGGAAGTCAGCCAGAGCCTCTGAGGGCATGGCTCAAGGCTCACGTTGTGCGGGCGGGGTGTGGGGAGAGTTCCAACCTCCGCTGGTCTGCCCCAGAGCATGACAAAGCAGAAAGGACCTCCAGGTCACCTAGTAAACCTCCTGCATTCTGCAAACTGCCCAAGTAACATGCTAAGGAGCGGTCCCAATCCTATTAGTAGGAGGTACCAAAGAGGCAGTTGGCAGGAGAGTGGACTGAACAAGCCCCGAGGTGGGAGAGCTATCTGTGTGATAACGAGGTTCTTGCTGAGGCCCAGATTGAGCATTCCCACCTCCTGCAGGCCCTGAGCTCTCCCCACAGGGGAAATGGAGACTCTTTTGCCGTGCTCTCTGGGACAGCAATTCAGAATTACTCTTGCCCCCATCAGATCTTTCCCATTCCTTAGGGTCCTCTTCATCAGCGGCAGTGCCTTCTTTTGGCTGGTGTATCTTAAACTTTTAAACATCTAAAAGGCTTTGAAGCATCCAAGTATATGTAAATAACAGATGCCAATGTGTGTGCAAATTCAAAAAAATTTTTTTTGAGATATGGCCTTCCTATGTTGCCCAGGATGGCCTCAAATTTCTAGGCTAAAGTGATTTTCCCACCCCAGCCTGCCAAGTAGCTGGGACTATAGGCATACACCTGGCTTCAAACCTTTCTGAGCTAGAAAAATTGAGTGCAGTTGATAGGATAAGGAAAATACTCACTACTGCATTAGATAATTAATCTCATTTCTTAGAAACCCTAGTCACTCAAGAGCAAAGCCTCAGTGATTGCTTATATAATCTTGATTTTTAATAAAAAGGTGTTCAAATTATAAGTCAATGATTTATAAATGTGTTTTTATTTTTATTTTTATTTATTTTTGTTTTTTAATTTTTTTTTTTTTTGAGATGGAGTTTTGCTCTTGTTACCCAGGCTGGAATGGAATGGTGAAATCTTGGCTCACTGCAACCTCTGCCTCCTGGGTTCAAGCAATTCTCCTGCCTCAGCTTCCCGAGTAGCTGGGACTACAGGCGCGCGCCACCATGCCCCGCTAATTTTTGTATTTTTAGTAGAGATGGGGTTTCACCATGTTGACCAGATGGTCTCGATCTCTTGACCTCGTGATCCACCCGCCTCAGCCTCCCAAAGTGCTGGGATTATAGGCATGAGCCACTGCGCCCAGCCATGTTTTTTAATTTCTTACATATATTTTTTAAAAACAGGGTTTCACCATGTTGGCCAGGCTGGCCTTGAACTCCTGATCTCAGGTGATCCCCCCACCTCGGCCTCCCACAGTGCTGAGATTACAGGCGTGAGCCACTGTGCTCGGCCCAAATGTGTTTTTATTAAAAAGCAAAAACATCATTGCAATGCTCTGATGATATATAATTATCTTATGTGGAAACAGGCTTGAATACATTCAAAATATGGCACAAGAAGGTTGTGAAAATAAGATGGGAAACCAGAGGGGCAAAACGAAAATGTTTTTGTCCAGGCAATTTAGATCTGAGGGATATATATAAACACATGCATATACACATATACATATGTATATATAGGTATACATGTATATGTATATACATATTTGTGTCTATACACTTATGTGTATATATACACATATATATGCATATACAATTATATGCATATATATGCTGAATATTTCAATGACATGAGCCTAAAGAAAGTATTTTCTGAAGATATTACTAAAATTTAATCTAAATTTTGGAGTGCGATTTCTTTTTATTGTCTTTCCTATCTGGTAATTATTCTGGTACTACTTTCAGTTAACTCACGGTTCTATAAAATTTCAAGCAGTAATCTGACACTTCTGATGACCAAGCATCTGTGGACATCTTGGGATGGCTTCGGGGATCCTGGCATAACCTTCCATTAGTGGTGGCCTTGCTCATGAGCTTGCCTGTCCTCTTTGGCTTGGCTTTGTTCCATTAGACTGCTATCCATCACTGACTCGAGGTGCTCAGCTGCCCTGGGGAAGGAGATGAGACAATGGCTCAGGCCCAGCAACTGAAAGTGCAGCGTTCATGAGAGATCTGCTTCCCCATTTCGAAACCTCTCTGGCTACCCCCTCTCACTGCGTCACCAGGGCCTTCATCGAGAGAGGTGGAGGCCAGGCACAGTGGCTCACTCATGTAATCCCAGCACATTGGGATGCCAAAGCAGGTGAATCACAAGGTCAAGAGATTTAGACCATCCTGGTCAACATGGTGAAACCCCATCTCTACTAAAAATACAAAAATTAGCCAGGCATGGTGGCATGTACCTGTAATCTCAGCTACTTGGGAGGCTGACGCAGGAGAATCACTTGAACCCAGGAGGCAGAGGTTGTAGTGAGCTGAGATTGTGACACTGCACTCCAGCCTGGCGACAGAGTGAGACTCCACTTCAAAAAAAAAAAAAAAGAGAGAGAAGGTGGGAAGGGTGAGCTTTTCATGTCTTGGGGTGTGGTGACCAGGAGCAGGGGTGGGGAGAGCAGTCACTCTCACCCAGTGCCTTAATGTCCACTCTTGCCATCAGCAGTTCAAGTTCCCATCTGCGGCAAGATATTTTCCGTGCCTAGAAAGTAGAAATCCTGGTCTGAGTCCAAAGCTGCTTCTCTCCTTGGGTATAGAATTCGCATGTTCAGGACAAGAGGAACAGCAAGATCGCATAGGTCCTATGGAACAGTGATGAACTCTTCTGGGCTTGAACATTTGGCTGTACCCACCTCTGTGGATAAGGATAGTCTCTACGTGGGGAAGAATACAGCCAGAACTCCCAATTCTTAGCCAGGCATGATAGTGCACACCTATAGTCCCAACTACTAGGGAGGCTGAGATGGGAGGATCATTTGAGCCTGGGGGTTGGAGACTGGCGTGGGCAATGTAGTGAGACCCCCCCCACCCCCCACATCTCAAACAAAACAAAGCAAAAATATCCTCCCAATTCCAAGTAATTTTCGTAATACCATATGTTATAATAAGCTGAAGCTGGGATTCCTTACTTTGTTGTTTTTTCTAGAAGCTCTTAACTCATCAAAAAGATACAATATGTTTTAAAAGCCGGTTGGCTAAGATAAATCAAAAGGGTAATGAAAATAAAAAAGTAAACTAGAGACAGGGTGCAGTGACTCACGCCTGTAATTTCAGCACTTTGGAAGGGCAAGGCAGCCGGATCACTTGAGGTCAGGAGTTTGAGGCCAGCCTGACCAGCAGGGTGAAACGCTGTCTCTACTAAAAATATAAAAATTAGCTAGCTGTGGTGGCAGGTACAATAATCCCAGCTACTTGGGAGGCTGAGGCAGGAGAATTGCTTGAACCTGGGAGGCAGAGGCAAAAATAGAGCTTTGGCATATTTTTCTATAAACAAATACGGCTGCCTCCTTTGTTATAGTTTTAAATACATGTCTGGGGTTGACATTATGCATCAAACCGATTTCTCTTCAGGTGTATATCTTCAGCAGTTTCTATTTCCACTGAGGATTAAAAGGTTCCTAGGCTGGTGCTGACCTGGTGTATGTGTGTACGCCTGCTTTATAAATACATCGGGAGTTTCCCTCTGTCTGAGCTCCATTACTGCTCGACGGGGCCACTTTCTTCCCTCTGCTCTGGCTTCCTGTGTATGAACTGCTGCCACACTTATGTTATCTAGAGTTATCTGGAACATTTGGGCCTCCTTGATTTATGTGAGTGAATGAAAAGAAAACTATTGAGTATAGCTAACCAATAAAAAGATAGTGGGTGAGATAGCTGAGCCCAGTAGTGGGGAGACTGAGTTCCTGCAGCGTTTCCTGCCTGTCATGAACACCCTGGAGGTGGCCCTGTGCCAGGTGACCTGCCTTACCCCTGGGTCATCCGTCCAGGGCTCTCTGGGTGTGCAGCCTGAGGCTGGGGAAGAGAAGCACTGAGAGGGCACGTGGCTTTGTGGGACGTGGTGACTCGCTCCCTCTGCAGGGATACACAGCACCTGGCTTCCGTGGGGTCTACAGAAGATTGAAATAATTATCTGGACTTTTGTCATTAAGTTTAGGAGGAAAAGAATACACCAAAAAAGGAGAATTAAATCCTGAGGTTTCGTTGCCTTCATCTGAATCCCCACCCAGGAAGTAACCCAGAAAGGGAAAAGTTGTGGCTCCGACTTATGGGTTCGATGTAAAAGACCCACAACCTGTACATATGGAGTCATCCCATAATAATCAGCCCCAGTCCAGGGGGTCAGGGATGGGAGGCAAATGGCCTTCCCTTCTTCAAACCTCCCTGGTGTGGGGTTTTCTGAGACATCTTTCCTCATTTGGCCAGCTTCCACTTTCAACACATTCAAGGGAAAGGGAGGTGGGTACTCAGTATCGCACTGGGGACAGCTCCCTCTTCACCACACTGGCCCTAAGGTTGGGAGTGAGTTTCCAGATAGTAGCTATTTGAATAAATCAAGGCATGTGGACCAATTTAGTGCTCTTTCATCGAGGATCTATAAAAGCCTTATTAATAGAATGATTCCTATTTGGTAGGTATAGATCAATGGTTCTCAACTCTGCCTGTTGGAACCCTCTGGAGAGCTCAAAATCTTAGGGATTGTATCATTCCTTTGATGAACTGGAAACAGAAAAAGGTGATTCTGACAGACTATTTCTGATGCCAACCTCTAGAAGGCCTCTCTTTCCCTGCATTAATTTTATTGGCGTTTACCCAAATAAAAAACATATCTTATCCATCTCCCTCATCTGCAACCCACCCAGCAAGGAAGGAGAAGGTGTTTGGAAGCAGCACTAAGCATCCTGCATACCTGGTGACACATAAACCAGGGAGAGAAAGATGTTCTGACAAGCCAGGAGCAGCACCTCGGATTCCTCCCGAAGGGTCCTCAGTGCCAGCATTTATTTCCTCCCTCACTCACTCCCTCTCTTCCTTCCCTCCCTCCTTTCTCTCTCTCTCTCTTTCTCTTTCTCCTTCCTTCCTTCTTTCCTTCCTTCCTTCCTTCCTTCCTTCCTTCCTTCCTTCCTTCCTTCCTTCCTTCCTTCCTTCCTTCCTTCCTCTTTCCTTTTTCTTTCTTTCTCTTTCTCTTTTTTTTTTTGAGACAGAATCTTGCTCTGTCACCCAGATTAGAGTGCAGTGGCACAATCGTGGCTCACTGCAGCCTCAAACTCCTGGGCTCATGCAATCCACCCACCTTGGCCTCTCAAGTAGCTGGGACTACAGGCACACGCCACCATGCCCAGTTAATTTTTTAATGATTTTGGTAGAGATGGTGTCTCATCATGCACGTTTCCATGGCTGGTCTCAAACCCTGGCCTCAAGCGATCCTCCCACCTCGGCCTCTCAAAGTGCTGAGATGGCAGGCATGAGCCACCATGCCAGGCCAATACTTAGGTCTCGAGGCAATGAGAAGCTCAAGCAATTACTTTTTTGTTGTTGATACTACAGGTTGTTGGGTTTATGGTTGGTCCATAAAAGAAGACAAGGGGATTTAAAGTCGTACACTTCTAGTTTTCTGAACAGCCTAGTTTGAGTGGTGCTTTCGCTGCCTGGGAAGGCAGAGCCCAGAGATAATATATGCGGAACCCTCTTTCTGATGTCCTTGGGATTCCTATGTTGTGGTTTTTTTTTTCCACTTCAAAACCTTTCTGTTGTGCTTGCTTCGGCAGCACATATACTAAAATTGGAACGATACAGCGAAGATTAGCACAGCCCCTGTGCAAGGATGACACGAAAATTCATGAAGTGTTCCATATTTTTTTTGTAATAATAACACTTTTTAAAAAATAAATAAAACATTAAAAAAAAAAAACCTATCTCTTGTGATCCCTCTAAGTAACTGTAGTTTGATAGATGCTTTGGTGGTAACGTGGTAAAGTAAAACTCAAGAGACAAACTGGAGCATCATCACTGCCTGCGTTCATGGTACTTTGAAAGTATACAACATGCAGGAAAATCTGAATTTAAGTCACAAAGAGAAGAGTTTTACGCCCTGTCCTCTAGGGCTGGCTGAGCCGATTATTGACAAGGTTTGATCTCCAACTATTTAGAGATATTATAAAAAGAAAACAACAACAAAAAAGCAATACAAACAAAAACAAAACAACAAACTTCAGAGTGGACTTTAGAAGGCGTATAGAAGGGTGGCAGGCACTGTAGTCTATGGTCACGTGACTTTCCAGCTTCCAAAGTCTGTCCTTCGGTAGGAAGGAAGGGTTGGTCAGGCACAGGGAGAAGAGAGGAAAGGGGAGGGGGAGCTGCTCCTGGTTCTGGGAACAGGACAAGGGTGGCCAGCACCTCCTAGGCTGGGATGCGGAGTGAAGACAAGGCCCAGGTGCAGGCAGTGTTTTCCTGAAACCCCTGCGTAGCACTCGTAAGGAGGGCATTCACCCTGTTCACTGTGTGAGGCCGGATCAGAAGTTTTGCTAGGATATGAGAGGCTGGGGAATCTGGACCTTGCTCAAACATTTTCCAAGCTCAGAAATGAATACCTTTCCTGGCTACTCAGGAGGCTGAGGTGGGAAGAGCGCTCCAACCCAGGAGTTTGAGGCTGCAGTGAGCTATGTTTGCACCACTGCATAGTCTGGGAGACAAAGCTAGACTCTGTTTCTAAAGAAAGAAAAAAAAAAAAAAAATGCCATGCTGCTGTGTGGTTTGAATTTTGCTCCTGGAGCTGTCTCTCCCCATCCCCGTCCTCCAGCGGAGACTGCAGTTGTCCAAGCCTGGAGACCCAGCGGCGAGTAGCCTTTTGCTCCCGGACTGACTCGAGATGCTTAAAGGATGGCCTCCTCAGATCTGGAATTATTATGCTCTCATGTTAATGAAAAGACTGGCAATATTAAGAAAACCTTGTCATTAAGAAACTGTGGCCAGGAACCTACCTTGAAGACTGTATTAAATAAAATAGGAGATGAGATCACTGTAGCAAATGGACTTCTAAATAAATTGGAATTGGAAATTCAGCAACAAGAACAAACCAACAATTCACTCAAGGAACTCTGTGAATCTCTTGAAGATTACAAAGACATAGAACATCTTAAAGAAAACATTCCTTCCCATTTGCCACAAGTAAGAGTCACCCAGAGATGGGTTAAGGGATCAGATCTTGATTCTGAAGAACCAAACAAAGCTGTGGAACCTGGACCCATAAAGAAGTTCCCCAACGAACAAAGAAGTATTAAGGAAATGCCATTTATAACTTCTGACGAGTTCAATGGTGTTCCTTCGTGCATGAAATCTCGCTTGACCTATGGTCAAATTAATGACTCTATTAAAGAAATCAACAAGGCAGTTATTAGTAAATATAAAATCCTATATCAACGAAAAAAGTCTATGAATTTTGTGGCCAGAAATCTCTATCACAGATTTATTAACGAAGAAACGAAGGATACCAAAGGTCGTTATTTTATAATGGAAGCTGACATAAAGGAGTTCATGACTTTGAAAGTTGACAGGAAGTTTCTTGTGATACTGAGTATTTTACGACACTGCCAGAGGCTATCAGAAGTTGGAGGGGGAGGACTTACTCCTTATGTTATAACTGGAGTCCTTGTGAGCTTTTGAATGGACCAAGAGTAGGGTATAGAGGCCATTTCTGTAATTTTCATATATATAA